>NC_134581.1:50090000-50367500 GCF_037038515.1 Microtus pennsylvanicus
GTCAGCAAAACAGGGAACAAGGCAGCAGCATAGGAGCGCTCCCTGTGCTCACCCCTGTGACAGCCCCCACCCAGCCCTCCATCCTTCCAAATAAGGATGACTGAAGTCAGATGGCAGGCACATCCTCAGCTTCTGACTGGCCTTTCAGTTATCCATGGCAACCAATAGGCTTCTTTGTTAATCTAGTTTGAAGGTTTTAACTTGCATATTACTTCTGCCATTTTAAAATTGCTCTTAATAATTCATTTTTAAGGACAAATTTTGAGTTGCTGACCCTAACTAATGATGTTTAAATTTCATGTTTATATTTATTTTTTTAACTGATGCATAAAATGGCACTTATTCCTACATAATCATGTGACCCTTTGAAATACACACACCAGGCAAATGAAGGTTAAACATTTATCTCCTGCACCATTCTTACTGGCAAGACCTTCAGAGCTCTTCCCAGTAGCTTTGGAGGGATGGGCAGCATGCCATGAGATCACTCTGAAGGAAAGACAGAGGGAGAGCCACTCAGTAACACCATATTCAGGATGGACCCACAGTGGGGTCTCTGCTTTAAGAGTTGGAGCCCTGGAGCTGGAGAGATGGCTCAGTGGTTAAGAGCATTGCCTGCTCTTCCAAAGGTCGAGTTCAATTCCCAGCAACCACATGGTGGCTCACAACCATCTGTAATGAAGTCTGGTGCCCTCTTCTGGCCTTCAGGCATACAGACAGAATATTGTATACATAATAAATAAATATTTTTAAAAAAGAGTTGGAGCCCTTTAAGAAAGAGTTGGGTTGCTGTAGGGCAGAAAGGGGACTAGAAGTCTTGCCTGTTCCGCCTGCAGCTGGCCTTGGTTAAGGGTAACTGAGTGCTGAATCAGTGGGGAGGGCAAGAAACTAGAAAAACAAGTTGCTTTAGCTCTGGAGCCAGAGTACTTTAGTTTCAGGACTTGACAGTGTTCAACTAAAATGGAGAAGCTTTAGCAGGGGGTGGTGGTCCATGCCTTTAATCTCAGCCTCTAGGAGGCAGAGGCAGGTGAATCTATAAGTGTGAGACTAGCCTGATCTACAAACTGAGTTCTAGGACAGCCAGAGCTGTTACACTACTATCCCTACAGATTTGAGACAGGCTCCCGCTATGTAGCCCAGGCTAGTTTAAGAGCTGATCCTCTTAGTGCCTCATGCAGTGTACAGAGGGTGGCACGGTGGGCCTGCAGCACTTAGTGACGTGTCTGAACAGTGATGGAGTCCTGGAAAGGGTCACGCTTACCCAGGAATCTATATCTCATTCGTTCCTAATCTCTGAGGTTTTAGCCTTTGTTGGTCTGGACCTTCATATATCGCTGAGGAGGCCGATCATGTTTTGAACTGCCTCTTCCCTAACCCTCCACCTCCTGTTTCCTACTCTAAGACTAGAAATTATTAATCTTCAACATAGTTAAAATTACCTATGTGGTTTTGTTTGAACTTTTTGTTATTTTTTAATCATTTTCTCACTCTAGCGCTGTTAACCTGGAACTTTATAGCTCAGGCTGGATTCGAGTTCACGGCTATCCTCCTGACCTACCCTTCCTAGTGCTCAGACTGCAGGCCCGAGTCAGCACACATCCTGCTGGCCTACATGAGCTGTGCTCTGGGTTTGCATTTTGTTCCCGTAATATGTATTCTTCATGGTCTAGAAGTCAGTCCTGTTCGGCACTTTGAGAGGGGCCGCTTATTCTTTTCAAACAATAGTTTATACTTCATTATGAAATATTTATTTGAGCCGGGTGGTGATAGGACACACCTTTAATCCCAGAACTCAGGAAGAAGAGGAAAGTGGATATCTGTGAGTTTGAGGCCAGCCTGGTCTACAGAGCAAGTTCCAGGACTGCCAGGGCTACACAGAGAAACTGTCTTAAAAAAAACAAAAGAAGAAAGAAAACAAAAAGAAAATATTTGTTTGAACTGCATAACTTTTTAATTTGTGTGAATTTACAAATAACCAACCTGTCAGCATAATAAGTACATAGATCCAGGCTGCATCCCTACTAAACCTTGTCGTCTCCTTATTCAGACTGGAATAAGGCCTTCTGCTGGCCAGGGTCTACACTTAGAAGGAGTAATGGAAGAGCATGACTGCAGGGGAGGTTGCTGCAGGGGAGGTTGCTGCCGGGGAGCCGTCAGCTCCGGTGTTCTCTGACCTCTGTGGTCTCACATTCGTTACTCAACACCCACTGTGTGAGGGCTCCTGTGTGAACAAAGTAGTTAACTAGATACACAGAAGCTCGCGGGAGACAGAAAACAAGCCACCTCTGTATCAATAGTGTGCGGGATAGACAGAAAACAAGCCACCTCTGTATCAATAGTGTGCGGGGATAAAGGGGTAGGCGCTCCAGCAGCGCAGTAACTCCAGTCTTCCCTACCGGATGTAGGATCCTTTGCCTGTGCCTGAGGATGTCTCCATGAAGGAAGAGAACCTCTGCCAAGCTTTCTCTGATGCTTTGCTCTGCAAGATTGAGGATATAGATAACGAGGACTGGGAGAACCCTCAGCTCTGCAGTGACTACGTGAAGGACATCTACCAGTATCTCAGGCAGCTTGAGGTGGGCAGGCCTTTATGTCTGGGTTGCACTAGTGGTGTGGACCTTAGCAGGGATGTGGGGAGGAAATGACATCAGCTTGTTGAACTTTTGAATTGCCCCAATAGGTTTTGCAGTCCATCAACCCGCACTTCTTAGATGGAAGAGATATAAACGGACGTATGCGTGCCATCTTGGTGGACTGGTTGGTTCAAGTTCATTCCAAGTTTAGGCTTCTACAGGAAACTCTGTACATGTGCATTGCCATCATGGACCGGTTCCTCCAGGTGAGTGCAGCTGGGGGTGTGGTGCTGGCTGCCCTGTGAAGTGGAAAGCTGAGCTGGGGCTCCCAGGAAGGAAAAGACTGGCAGCCTAGCGGAAATGCCAGAGAGTTTCACAGAGAGTTTCAGTTGCTAAAATGGGGAAGCAGGCCAAAGGTGTGAGGCCTTTAATGCTGCTGACCAGCTCTGGGCAATCCTGTTTGCTCCAGGACACACATTCACAGTATCCTTTCCTGAATCTTTTTTTGATTTGATTTGCATATAATGGAAGTATCTTGGGGGATGGGCCTCAGATCTAATCCTGAGGTCACTGTGTGAGGTCTTGCATGTATACCTTGTATTGCAAGGCTAAAGGTAGTTTTATCTACTAATTTCAGTATGTTTATGTTTTGGCTACAGCTTGTCACTTAAGGACAGGTATTTTGGTTTTGGTTTATGGGTCCTGCATAGCTGTGATCGTTTATTAGGGAAATAAACCATCACGTGGCACAGAAGTGAGCCGAAGCCTCTGCTGGTGCCCACACCATTTTCACTGTCTGATGCACTCAGTGTCCATGCTCCCTCATCTCAGAGCTGAGGGAGAGAATCTTGGTTTCTCTGTGTAATTGCCCTAGCTGTCCTTGAACTCACAAAGATCCACCTGTCTCTGCCTCCCAAGTGCTGTGATTAAAGGTGTGTGCCACTACCACCCTACTAAGAATCTTGATTTCTAACTAGCTGTGGTAATGAATCACCACAGAAATGCAATAGAGGACTGGAGAGATGGCTCAGAGGTTAAGAGTGCTGTCTGTTCTTCCAGAGGTCCTGAGTTCAATTCCCGGCATCCACATGGTATCTCACAAACATACAGAATGAGATCTGGTCCCCTCTCTGGCATACAGGCATACATGCAGGCAGAACACTAGATAGATAATAACAAATAAATCTTTCAAGAAAACAAATGCAAAAAGAGGTCAAATCCTTCCCAAAACAAAGAGCAGGGATGCCAGTGTAGAACAGACTGAGAACCCAGAGCATAGAGGGCGGGATGTAGGGAGATACTGAGTGTCTAGCAGAGGTATCAGATATCTGCTTTACTTGTGGGCTGCTGCTGCTGGAGCCCCACAGCTTTGAGCCTGCTAGGCAAAGCAGCCACTCTATCTGGCATCCCAGGGCTGGGGGTGGAGCTCAGTGGTAAACAGCCAGGGTGTTATTCATCACAGCACTCTCGCGACGAAGACTGACTTAAAAGTCAATACTCATAGTAAATGGTTAGGCCAAGTATACAGATTCTGCTCTAACAATATGGTGATAATTATCACTTAAAAAATACTTTCAAATACTTTAAGATACTTTCAAATCCTAACTAATAGATTGAGTGGTTCTCAGTATACTCACTGGGCAGGAAAATACAGTATTATCTTGTGTGTAGACTTCCAGTAATGAAAGCAGAAGCAAGAAAAGCAAAGTCCCGGTTAAAAAACTAAAGGGGCTGGAAAGATGGCCCAGTGGTTAAGAGCACTGGCTGCCCTCCCAGAAGACCTGAGTTCAATTCCCAGCATCCATCTGGCAGCTCATAACTGTCTGGAGCTCTAGTCGGTTCCAGGGGCTCTGAGACTGTCACACAGACATACATGTAGGAAAAACACCAACACACATAAAGTAAATAATTTTTAAAAACAAACTAAACCCACACGTTTACTTGTGTATGTTTGGGGTGTGGGTGTGCCATAGGATGAAGGTAGGAAAGACAACCCAGGCTGGTTCTCACCTCTGTGCCATATGGGTTCCAGGGATTGAACTCAGGTCATCAGGCTTGGCAGCAACAGGTGCCTTTACCCACTGAGGTGTCTCCATTCCCCTCCTTACCTCTTGTTTTAAGAAATTTACATTTACTGGGGCTCAGAGGTTAAGAGCACTGGCTGCTCTTCCAGAGGTCCTGAGTTCAATTCCCAGCAACCACATGGTGGCTCACAACCATCTGTGATGAGATCTGGTGCCCTCTTCTGATGTGCAGGAAGAACACTATACACGTAATAATAAATCTTTTTTTAAAAAAAGAAGAATTCCATGTACTTAGTGTGGCAGCCCCTGTGGAGGTGAGAGACGGCTCTAAGAGCTGCTTCTCTCCTTCCACCTTGTGGATGCCGGGGCTCAGGCTCGGATCCAGGTGTGGTAGTCGTCAAGCCTTTACCGCCGAGCCATCTCGCCAGTCTGTTTTAGGAAGCTTAAAGCACACACTTTAGCTCACTGAGGTTTTTCCCCCAACTCTGAAGCATTGGGGAGAGATTTTTGTATGTGTGTGGCAATTTGTTTGAACAAGAGGCTTTTCAAGGTGGTTAGTAGGTGTACTTTTGAGGAGGGAATATTTCAGCCTGCCATTCAGTTCTCACTGTTTGCTGTGACTTGCAGAGCACACCAAGTACCAAGTCAAGGTCGTGCAGACATTTGGGACCACCCAAATCTCTGGCGTCAGGTCCTCTGGGAGGACCCAGTGAGATGGTGTGTTGGAATCTTACTGCTAGTGATTGCTCAGTGATTGCTCTTACCGCCACGGTTCAGGTCTCCTGTGTCCTGTAAGAACTTGGTTCCGTCACCCCATCCGCCCAGAGCTCTGGTGGAATCTGATCAGTGGTGACTCCAGATGTGTTTGTTTTCAATCAGGCTCAGCCCGTCTGCCGGAAGAAGCTGCAGCTGGTTGGGATCACAGCTCTGCTCTTGGCTTCCAAATATGAGGAGATGTTTTCCCCCAATATCGAAGACTTTGTTTATATCACAGACAATGCTTACACCAGTTCCCAAATCCGAGAAATGGAGACTCTGATTTTGAAAGAGCTGAAATTCGAGTTAGGCCGGCCTTTGCCACTCCACTTCTTAAGGCGAGCCTCCAAAGCCGGGGAGGTGAGTGCCACTGTCTCCGGGAAGGTTGGCTCGTGCTCAGTCCCACCCCAGCACAGCCGAGAGAAGGCTCCCGTAGACAGCTTCTGGTGGGAGGTGAGAGGCCCAATGCAGGCGCTCAGTGTGCTGCTGTCTCCTAGGTGGACGTGGAACAGCACACGTTAGCCAAGTACCTGATGGAGCTGGCGCTCATCGACTATGACATGGTGCATTACCACCCTTCTCAGGTCGCGGCTGCCGCCTCCTGCCTGGCTCAGAAGGTGCTGGGCCAGGGAAGATGGGTGAGTTTAAGAGAGAAGAAGAAGGCTGCATTTGGAGCCCGTGTGCTGTGAACTCGGGGCCCTGGGGCTGCGAGGCATGTACTTTACTGACACAGTCACTTCTCAAGTCCGAATTTCACTGTGCCGCGGCCAGGCCCGCAAGCCTCGGCTAGTACTGCTTACCCGGCTGGGAGGCGGGTGCCACTCTGGGGAGAGGGCCGGTACTCTCTTGTGTATGTGTTTCTCTCTGCCTTTGCCTAGCAAGGGGTGGAAGGATGCTTGTTGCTTGGAGCGCCCTCCAGACCTGTGCAACTGCTCTCAAACATGTCATGAGCACTTGGTCTGTTAGAGCTGAGTGCCTTTTACTGTCCTAAGCGAGCCTTGTCTCAGGGACGGAGCCACGCTCTGTGGCTTGGTGCTGGTGAAGTAGCTGGGCTGGACTGGGTTTTACAAGGTAAAAATTTCCCCACTTTTTTTTTTATATTTATTATGTATACAATATTCTGTTTGTGTGTATGACTGCAGGTCAGAAGAGGGCACCAGACCTCATTACAGATGGTTGTGAGCCACCATGTGGTTGCTGGGAATTGAACTCAGGGCCTTTGGAAGAGCAGGCAATGCTCTTAACCTCTGAGCCATCTCTCCAGCCCCACCCCACCCCCACTTTTTTTTTTTTAATTTTAAATTTATTTTAGTCATATTTTGGGATGGACCCCAAGCCCTCACTCATCACAGCTGTATCTCCAGCTGTTATCACTTTGATACAGGGTTGCACTATGGTGTCCTGTCAGCCCTAAACAGTCGCAGGGATACAGGCCTGCACCACCAGCCCAGCTCCCTCGAGACGTGGCGTGTGTTCTCCTACAGGGAAGGAAGCATTTGGGGGCCCTTCATGGCTTCCGCTTGTGTTTCAGAATTTGAAGCAGCAGTATTACACAGGATACATGGAGAGTGAGGTGCTGGAAGTCATGCAGCACATGGCCAAGAACGTGGTGAAAGTCAATGAAAACCTCACCAAATTCATCGTAAGTGCTGGCAATCCTGAACTCGGGAGGTGTTCGATTCTGGGCTGTGTGTGGAAGTGTGTTACTAGCGAGTGTGATGCTCTTATAGCATAGGCTCCAAGAATGGAATGTACCGATTGGTTAACCTTGGCTAAGTAAGCTTGGTGCCTGCTCAGCCAGCCCCTGCGTTCCCACACCTGCTTCCGCATCCTGAGCAGGCACACAGCAAGCAGGGAAGACTGTTTGCCCTGGGGCCGGGAAGAGAGGGCCCCCTCTAGTGGCCTCCCATTCAGCTCATTGTTACTCAGGCCTTTTGAAAAGGCTCCTAGTGACTGAATGTGGAGAAGGGAGAGGGACCTATGCCGGGAAAACGTGGGGGCGGGGCTGCTGTGCCTGTGGGACACAGTATCAGCATCCCCCAAGAGGCCAGTGACAGAACAAAGCTTTTTGTGCCCTTGCTGCATGATCTCGCTGGCTGGCGCGCAGTTCTGGTGTGACTGTGAGCTGGAGGCATAGTGACTGGGATTTGTGAAGTTCTAGTAGCCATACACTCTTAACTTTTTAAGACAGGGTGTCTCTGTATCCCTGGCTGTTCTGGAACTCACTTTGTAGACCAGGCTGTCCTCAAACTCAGAGATCCGCCTGCCTCTGCCTCCCGAGTGCTGGGATTAAAGGCGTGCGCCACCACCGCATGGCTTAGTTCCATTTTTAAAAAGCATGCGTATGAGTGTTTTGTCTGCATATCACATACATACCAGGTGCCTGTAGAGGCCAGAAGAGGGGGTCTAATCTCCTATGGGTGGAGTTATAGATGGTTGTGGGCACTGGGAATTGAACTGGGGTCCTCCTGAAGACCATAGAACCACCTCTCCAGCTCCCTTTTCCCAGTTTGTGCTGTCAGTCCCAATATCACTTACAATGACAGTGCCCTCACCAGTCAGATAGCTCCCAAGAGGGCCTCTTCTTTGGATCTTGAAACTATTTCACTGCTGTGTGACTAGCAGGGCTGGAGGGGCCTGCTTGGTGCAGGTGTTATGAGGGGAAGGCCCGGGGATCGGGCATCATCAGCGCCTGAGATGCTGGAAATGGCGGCCATCGTCCTCACAGCTGTAGGTTAGACTAGGTATGCTGGGCGGTCCTGAAACCTACTTAACCACAACTGCCTTCTGCAGGCTGTCAAGAACAAGTATGCCAGCAGCAGGCTCCTGAAGATCAGCACGATTCCCCAGCTGAACTCCAAAACTATCAAAGACCTTGCCTCCCCTCTGTTGGGCAGGCTCTAGGCATCTCTGATTTTGTACATACTCTAGTTTACTTCACAAAACATCCTCTCAGACTCATTTTTTATGTATTGAGGAAAAATAAAGCTATTGATTTTCTTAAGGTATCCTGTGTATATTTGTATACTCTATACTGAAGAAATGTAAAGGGTTTACCCTAACTGTGCTTTGTATTGAGGAAGAATAAAGCTATTGATTTCCTTAAGGTATCCCGTGTATATCTGTATACTCTACACTGAATGGGTCTAAGCAGCAGATAGAACTTTATTCCCAGACAAGTCTTAGCTGTTGGTCTGTGCATTGGGAATGGGGATTGACAAGCGTTCCTTTTAGAGTCTGTCAGGAGCCATTTCAGGCTTCTCCTTTCTCACATCTCACAGGGCCTTGAAGTAAAAATCTTGAGACAGAAAACTTAAAGTTAGCCAAAACATTAGCCAAAACATTATGTGCTGACTGTGGAGACTCAAGTTCTGGAAAGCACCACAGAGTGTCTTCCTGGCTTGCTGCTTATCACTAACAGCAGGTGTTCTAGCCACTGACCTTACAACTGCCCTGCTTAGCTGCCAAACTGCCCTGCTTAGTTGCCTAACTACCGGAGCCCCTCCTTCCCTTCCCCCTTCATCCTTCCCCCTTTCCTCTGTTCCCCCTGCCCGAGCTCCTTACTGAGGAGTATTTAAGACATGAAACTTGCTTCAATAAACGGATGCCTTGACAAAAGAATACTTCTTGGCGTCCGTTTCTCTTTCCTCCCATGTCTTTCAGATAGTGCCTCTTCAAGACCCTGGAGTAACTTAGGACCTGCTGGGCGGGTCGAGAGTCTTTAAACTTTATAAGGTCATAGGTGATTGGCAATGAGCACCCAGATCAATCCAATAGGAGTATCTGCTTTTACCTAACCCACACAATCTACTGCTTGGTGCCTGTAAATGGGAGGGGTAGCCACATGACACTTAGTACCTTGTTTTCCTTTAGGCTCTGCTAACAAGACTCTAAACAAGGGTCAATTCTTTTTTTTTTTTTTTTGGTTTTTCGAGACAGGGTTTCTCTGTGGCTTTGGAGCCTGTCCTGGAACTAGCTCTGTAGACCAGGCTGGTCTCGAACTCAACAAAGGTCAATTCTTGCAAGTAAATGTCCCAAGAGATAGTTGAGCGTCTGATAGCTAACTGCCTAGTGTTTGAGAAGGCAGCTGATGGTGATGTCAGAGGAATCTTGGAGCATGAAGTCTTGGTCTGGGTGCTCTCCACTCTCATTCTCTATTCTGCCTGAATGCATATTCAGCCTGTCAACAGGGAGCAGCTAGTACTGTCTAGTCTGTTCCAAGGGGAGTCTGGAACCAAGTAGCAGGATTTCCACAGCTGCCCACTGCTCAGTCCCCCTGCTATCTCCCATTTCCTCCTTTAGTCTTCCTTAGGTCCACGTTGCTATCTTGTCCCTGGCCATAGGGACTCAGGACCAGGTCCCCTATGGCTCCATTTGTTGATGCTGCCAGCCCTTAAAACATGTGGCTTGCTCTAAGAACCACTTGTGAGCCACACCGCTCCACAAGACACCAGAAGCCCCATTCACGGAGCTCACCATAATGTGATGGCCACTGCTCTGCTATATCCTCGCATAATCTCAGAACCTGAGGTTAAAGCATTGCCAGTGATTAGCAATTCACCACAGTTCACAGAGCTGGAGATAGCCAGGTTGGGAAAGACGAGCTGCTAGGGAGAGCCTGGCGCTCGGGCACGTGGTGAATAGCTTCTAAGAAGTTCAGAATTCAGGTTCGGCCTCCTCCTGGGATCTCTCCACCATCAGGAATTATCTTAGTGTCAGTTATTTGCAGAAATTCCAGAGAGCAATTCCTTTTTTGCTTGCCTTTCTGAGACAGGGTTTCTCAGTAGCAGTGTGAGTCCTGGAACTCGCTCTGTAGACCAGGCTGGCCTTGAACTCACAGAGATCCACCTGCCTCTGCCTCCCAAGTGCTTGGATTAAAGGTGTGCGCTATCCTCACCCCCGCTCCCGCTCCAAAAAGCAATTCTAATTACTAGCCACAACTGTCAAGCGGGGTTGGCCCTTCCTCATGTTTGCCTCTTGTGGCTGTCACGTTATCTATCTGGTCCCCAGATAAGCGGGCCTTTGGGGAAGGTTCACAGTGAGTCTAGTGTCCATCCAACTGAACAGGTTATCCACGGGTCAGGCATGGGTCATTTTGGGCTATAAAACGTAGATGCTACACATTTTCTAACTGTGGGAAGCCAGTGCCAGGCAGTGGTGACGCACACCGTTAATCCCAGCACATGGGAAGCATAGGCGGGTGATTCTCTGAGTCCAAGACCAGCCAGGTCTACAGAGCAAGTTCCAGGATAGTCAGGACCCTTTTAACCAGCCAGGGAGGGCCATGCAGAGAAACCCTGTCTCAACCCCTCTTGCCCTTCCAAAAGCTATAGGAAACCAGAACCTAGAATGAGAATCACCCCTGGTACTCAGGACATACAGACCGACTTCAGAGCCCCAGTGTTTAACCAATTTCTGTTCTCTTGAGTAACTTGACATCTAATATGCCCTCTGTTGCCTCTGGGGACTGCCCTGAAAGTGCTTCCTGTTGATAACAATTGTGACACACTTAGGAAGCCTGTGACCTGCAGGAGCCTCTCAAGCTTCACCCAGCAAGGAACTGGTCCATCTAACTCAGCACACGCCAGGTTCGGCTCACGGCTGTGGAGACTTTGTACCTTGTTGGTTTACTCACTAAATAGTTACATACCCTGGTAGGGACCACTTTTTATCCTCCAGTTCAGGTCAGGCCCTTGTGCTAAAAACGCTGAGTGTTCCTTTCTTAAGGCCTGTGCATTGAATAGATCCAAATGGCAAAGGACAGTCAGGGGAGGCTTTGCTAATGACTACCCATCTAAAAGACAAAAGATATGTTAGAACATTTTCCAGATCCTGTCTCCCTCTCTAGAGCATCCTCGGATGCTTTTACCGACATGGGCATAGGTGCCTGCATCCTCTTCTTCCTGGTTAGTGACCATGGAAGGAGGTAAAACCTATTTACAATATTTGTTCTATGTGATTCTTCAATATCCTCTGACCTTAATGAATTCTTGATCTTATCCTGCCTGTGCAAGATCCAGCGTTCAAGCAGAGGTGGCTTGCTCCTTCAATTCCAGCATTCAGGAGGCAGAGGCAAGTGGCTCTCTGTGAGTTCAGGGACAGACTGGTCTACAAAATGAGTTCCAGGACTATTACACAGAAAAACCCTGTCTTGAAAAGAAAGAAAGAGGGGCTGGAGAGATGGCTCAGTGGTTAAGAGCATTGCCTGCTCTTTCAAAGGTCCTGAGTTCAATTCCCAGCAACCACATGGTGGCTCACAACCATCTGTAATGGGATCTGGTGCCTTCTTCTGGCCTACAGGCATACACATAGACAGAATATTGTATAAATAAATAAATATTAAAAAAAAGAAAGAAAGAAAGGAAAAAAAAGAGGAAAAAGACCCAGCATTTAAAAACCCTCTTGGAGTAAACATTTCCTTTGACTTTTTTCCCTCTAATTTATAATCTGAAAGCAATCACGATAAGCATTCAGATCCACTCTGAGTAATTTACCCATAATCTAAATACTATGGAATGCCCTTTATCCTCAGCCTGTTTAGGTTATGGCAACCGAAAAATGAAAATAAAAGCAGGGTTGCACCAGGGCAGAAACAAAAGCAGTCATCAAAGAGGAAAGAATAAAGAGAAATAGACTTAGGGATGCTGGCCCTAAGCAGGCACTAAGACCCAGCTAGGAGGTGGTGGACACGCCTTTAATCCCAGGCAGAGGCAGGCAGATCTCTGAGTTTCCAGGCCCGCCTGGTGTGCAGATGAGCAAGGGAGTTCCAGGAGAGCCAGGGTCACACAGAGAAATCCTGCCTCGTAATGAGTGAGGTAATCCAGACAAACATGGGATGTACTCACTTGTAGGTAGATATTAGCCATAAAAGAAAGGATAACCATGCTACAATCCACTGACCCAAAGAAGCTAAATAACAAGGAAGGCTGAAATAGGGATATAAAAGTCTTACTGTGAAGGGGAAATAGAATAGACATCACAGAGGGACGGGGGGTGGGAGAGGGTCTATATGGTAATGGGAGGCATGGGGACAGGAGGGATTCCCATGGAATCCAGGTAGAGATTTCGGGAAAGACAACTGGAACTAGGAACATCTCTGGAATGAGCTAGAAACCTAGTGAAATGGAAGCTTGCAGGAATCTAGGAGGGTGACCCTTGCTAAGACTCCCAGCAAAGGGACCTGAACCGGACATCTCCTGTAACTGGGCAAGATTTCCAGTGGAGGGATTGGGACCTCAACCCAGCCAGTAACCTTTGACCTACAATTTGCCCTGTCTATGAGATGTGCTGGGACAAGGGTGTGAGAAATTATGGGAGTGGCCAACTAGTGATTGGTTCAGCTTGAGACCCACACCATGAGAGGGAACCCACCCCTGACAGTGCCTGGAGAGTCATGACCCAGAGGCTGGACAGCCCAGAGACCTGGACAGCACCAAACATGGCTGCCAGGAAAAGAAGAGGCAATGAAATGATTCCTAACGACACTCGTGGTACTCAGAGATGGTGCCTAGCCCAATCGTCATCAGAGAGGTTTCATCCAACAAGTGATGGAAACAGATGTTTCCAAACATTAGGTGGAGCTGGGGGAATCCTGTGGAGAATGGGGAGGAAGGATTATGGGAGCCCGAGGGACCAAGGATACCACAAAAAAAAAAAAAAACCCACAGAATGAATTAACCTGGATTCATAGGGGCTCGCAGAGACAGAACCAAGTTGTGTATCTTGGTCTTCTTATGAGACTCCTAACAATGGGAGCAGGGCTGTCTCTGATGCTGTTACTTGCTTTGGGGACCCTTTCCTCCTACTGGGTTGTCTCATCCAGCCTTAATAGGAGAGGAGGTGCCTACCTAATCTTACTGCAACTTGCTACGCCATGGCTGGATGATTTGTATATCCATCAGGGAGGCCTGCCCTTTTCTGAAGAGAAAGGAGGAGTGGGTGTGGGCAGGGGAGGAGAAAAGTGATTGGGCTGGAAAACTAATTAATTAATAAGAAAATAGAAATAGTTTAAAAAAAAAAGAGAACCACAGAAAACATTTGTTCACAGAGACTACAGCTTCCCTCCCTCCCTCCCTCCCTCCCTCCCTCCCTCCCTCCCTCCCTCCCTCCCTGCCCAGCAAGCTGGTCCTGCTTGGCCTTCAGCTGTAACTGGCACCTGGAAATCTGATCCCGAGGTGGAGAGTCCTCTATGGTTGACTGCTGCAGTCGTGGGGGTGGAAGCCAGGCCCTCTTGAGTGTTGAGGCAACAGCCCTGCGGCCATAGAGCCAAGAGAGCTGCAGACTCTGCTGCAGCGTCTACTGCGAGGGCGGCGGGCGCACCTGGGCTGGAGGAGCTTGTGCGGAGCGAGTTTGCGGCTTCGAGCTGTTATCTCCCTCAGAGTCCAGCTCGGGGAGATTCTGTTCCTACCACCCTTCTCTTGAGTTCACGTACGCTGAGGACACTTTGAGACAGGCGGTTCATCTCTCTCTTGAGAGAAGAACAAGGGCAAGCTTCCAGCAGCCCGTGTAGGTTTCAGGTTCCGAACAGCTAAAGCCCTTCAGGCCTGCAGTGTGGAGGCAGGATTTGCCAACCTCCATTTTGAACTTCAGGCACTTCCCACCTCGAATGCACAGCAAGTTTGGTGGCACTCCTTACCCGTACATCTGGGAATTTGAGATTACTGAACGGCTCAGGAAATAGAAAGTTGGGTCCGGCCGCGGTGGCGCACACATTTAATCCCAGCACTTGGAAGGCAGAGACAGGCGGATCTCTGTGAGTTTGAGGACAGCCTGGTCTACAGAGCTAGTTCCAGGACAGGCTCCAAAAGCAGCTACACAGAAACCCTGTCTCAAACCCCATAATCCCAAAAAGTAAGAAAAAACTGAAAAGGCTGAACAAGTCTTTGGGTCTTCCCTTCCTTCAGAAAACCAAATCCCAGACACCTCCACTTAGCTATTCCCGGCTCAAGAGGCAGGTGTGGGCTAGGAAGCCAGAAAGCAGAGGCGTGACCATTCCCACCTACCTTTTCCAGGTGTATTGAATGTGGAGTCTGCGCTCTTTCTCCTTCCTCCCCAGGAAGACGGTCAGTCTCTTGGGGTTGGGTTTTCTCTGTTTCTTGCTTTAGGAGTGATGGCCTAAGTCTCCACCCTGGTTCTCAAGGGGAAATCTCCTTCCAGCTATAAAGCCTCAAAGCATCCAACCCCCAACTTCCAGTGGAGGCGGTGGCTAACTGGGGGTGTCCCCTCAGTAGCAAGGGGCCCTCAGAGTGCCTGATGGGTCTTGAACACTTTCTAGCTCTGCAAGATTTCCAGTCGGAAGTATGCCCTTGAGTTGAGATCTTCTCAAATCTTGGACAAGAGGTCCTAAGAAACATAACAGGGCTGCTTGTATAAGGCCGCTGGGTTCTTCCCTCACCCGCACAGGTTCTATTTAAATATCCCACCCCACTGAGCCACCAATGCCGTCTCGCGGTTTCCTCTCCCAAGGTAATGTCTTCCAGTAATGAGGATCCCTCCCAGTCTCAGGGAGTCTGCTTTTCCATGGCTACCTCCATCTCTCCAACTCTCTTTTCAGACAGACAGTTTCCAGTAATAGACCCTGTCCCTCAAAATAAGATGACAGTACTGCAGCTGACCTCTGACCTCCACATGCACGTGCACACACTTATATACGGGCACACGCAGGTGCGCGCACACGCACACTCCTAAGTTAAAATGAGAGGATAAGCATGGGTAGCCTCACCTGTGCTCTGAACCCTTCATAGAAACAGCTGTGTCACTAGAGCGAGGCCCGTCGCAGAGACCCTCAGAATGGGTCAGACTAGATTGAGCAGGCGAGTTGGGGTGACCATGCCAGTGAGCAGGGAGTTTTTGATAGATGTCTTGTTAGGTGGCAGACATCCTGTCGGTGTGAAACTGGGTTAGCTTTACCTGGTGTGCTGTTCTAACTACAGGTGGGTTAAACACCTCCATTGTCTTTTTTTTTTTTTTTTTTTTTTTTTGGTTTTTCAAGACAGGGTTTCTCTGTGGCTTTGGAGCCTGTCCTGGAACTAGCTCTGTAGTCTCTTACATCCTCTTCATTACTGAGAACTGAACCCCAGGCCTGGCGTAGGGGCACAAGAATGCTCTACCACTAAACTATACCCCGTCCTAAAATGCTCCCCCACCAGCCCTGGGAGTGATATGTCCTTGGTGATGTAAAACATGCAAAATTTATAAACATAGTCTATTTTATGAGTGAGCTCTTGACCTGCATGTATTGTGTGCACAATGCGCATGCCTGGGGCCCTTGAAGTCCAGAAGGGGGCACTGAATCCCATGGAAGTGCCATGAAGTTGCTGGGAACCAAATGTCTTCTGGAATAACAGCCTGTGATCTTCACCGTTGAGCCATCTCTCCAGCCCCCACAATTATATCTCCTACAGAAACTGCTTCCTAACATCTTAATGTGAGAAGACATTAACAGGTGTCTTGAGGGAAGGCGTCAAACCCAAGAAACTGCAAATTTCTCAAGATTTGTAAATGCTCTGAGCTCCACAATAAACATTTTGCCTAGTGTGGTAATTTGAATGAAAATGGCCCCCATAAACTCATAGGGAGTGGTGTTATTTGACAGGACAGGTGTGACCTCATTGGAGGAAGTGTGTTGCTCAGGGTTGGCTGTGAAGTTTCCAAAGCTCAAGCCAGGCCCAGTGGATCGCTCTCTTTTCTTGCTGCCTTCCAATCCAGAGATCCAGATCTAGAACTCTTGGCTTCTTCACCCCTACCACGTCTGCCTGCATGCCACCATGCTTCCCACAATGACAGTAGTGGACTAAACCTCTGAACCTGTATGCCATCCCCAATTAAATGCTTTCTTTAAAGGTTGCTATGATCATGATGTCTCTTCACAGCAACAGAAACCCTAAGACACTCAACAATGCCTCTACTAAAGAGTACGGTGAAAGCTGCCCTTTTTTTTCCTGTTTTTTGAGACAGGCTCCTGTAGCTTTGGAGCCTGTTCTGGAACTAGCTTTTGTAGACCAGGCTGGCCTTGAACTCACAGAGATCTGCCTGCCTCTGTGTTGGAGGAAGTCACTTGTTGCTTCCCGGCTGCTCAGGTCCGAAATAATCACACAGAAACTGTATTATTTAAATCACTGCTTGGCGCATTAGCTCTAGCTTCTTATTGGCTAACTCTTACATATTAATTTAACCCATCTCCATTAATCTGTGCATCACCACAAGGTTGTGGCCTACCAATAAAGTTTCAGCACATCTATCTCCAGCAGCGCTCCATGGCTTCCCTTCACTCTGCCTCCTTTCTCCCAGCATTCAGTTTAGTTCTCCCCCCACCTCCCCTGCCTCTGCTACCTAAGTTCTGCCCTCTTAACAGGCCAAGGCAGTTTCTTTATTCACCAGTGGTATTCACAGCATACAGAGGGGAATCCCACATCACCTCTGCCTACCATGTGTTGGGATTAAAGGCATGCACCACCACCACACAGCTTGAAAGCTGCCCTCTACTTGACAGCAGAACCCATGGTCTAGTCTACTGTGATTTGCTGTGCTGAATATAGGAGGCCCAAGAGGAAGACCTGTTTCCAGTAATGATGGGCTTCCCCTTCTTCAAACAGGTCAGGGTTGCCTGATGAGGACGTCTGTAAGTCTCAAGCATTTTGTGGAATTGAACATCTTTATGGCTTGAAATCCTATTACACAGTTTTATAAATAGCCCTTGTTGAGTTAGTAAAGCTTGTTCCCATGGCAGCGTTGGACCAGCTTTCTTCAGAATGAACAGTAAGGAAGTGAGACCAAGGAACAGAGTTGGTTTATATATATATATATATATATATATATATATATATATATATATATTTATTATGTATACAATATTCTGTCTGTGTGTATGTCTGCAGGCAAGAAGAGGGCACCAGACCTCATTACAGATGGTTGTGAGCCACCATGTGGTTGCCGGGAATTGAACTCAGGACCTTTGGAAGAGCAGGCAATGCTCTTAACCACTGAGCTATCTCTCCAGCCCCCCCCTTTTTTTTATATAGGAACAGAGTTTTACCAGCACTGAAAGTCCATGACTTCACAGGGATGCTTGAGCTCAGCTTCTGCCAATAGTTGACAGATTGTGTATGCACATGTGCACATGTATTCGTGTTCATACCAGAGGACAACCCCGGCTGCCATGAGAGAATGGATTATGTATGCCATGTGGAAGTCAGAGGAATCTTGGATGTCATGAGAGGACATTTGTGAGTATATTCCAAAGATGGTTAATAATGTCCTTATGTATTAGTCAGGGTTCTCGAGAGGGCCAGAACTGATGGAGTGTGTGTATTTGTGTGTGTGTGTGTGCATGTGCACACATGTGCATACGTGTGTGTGATTTATTAACATAGTTTACAGGCTGTGGTCCAGCTAGTCCAACATTGACTGTTTGCCAACACAAAGGTAAAGAATCCTTTGCCTCAGTCTATGAGGCTGGATGCCTCAGCTGGTCTTCGGTATATGCCAGAGTCTCAAAGAAGTAGGTTCTAGTGCCAGTGAAGGAATGGGCTTGCCACCGAAGACTGAGGGCAAGCAGGCAGAGAGAGAAAGAAAGCTTTCTTCTTCTATGTCCTTTATATAGGCTGCCAGCAGATGTGGCCTAGATTAAAGGTAGGTCTTCTCACTTCAAATGATTTAATTAAAAAAAAACCCACACAGGTGTACCACGCCACTTGGGTTTTAGTTAATTCTCGATGTAGTCAAACTGACAAGCAAAAACAGCCATCACACATGGTTATATTTTTCCCCTACATATTAAATGCCCTGACTTGGGAGTTTCTAGGGTGTCATGAAGCACTCTGAAGAGTCTCATGCCACACCGTCAGCACCCAAAGCTAAAGTTATAGTTATACATGTTAAGTAACTAGTAAGAATAAAAACTATGCTATGATAAACCCCGACATCCTAAAATTAGAGGATGGGATGTCTTCAGGAAGGAATAGGGGAGCACTCCTCATAGGCGGTGGCCTGGGTGTGCTTTCCAGTTAGCTGCCTGACTGCTGCGGTGCAGATGGTACCCATGTGGATGAGGCTGGAACTGCCCCACAGGGTTGTAATGGATCAAGCCAACACTCAGTGCAGTCTCTGGCACAGAGGTGGTCGTTTCTGAAGCCTCCTTTGGGTTTTCCTTGGACGTTCTGTTTGTAGACAGGATCTCACATGTCCCAGGCTGTCTGTGTAGTGGAGAATAAACTTGAACTTCTGATCCTCCGACCTGTACTTCCCAATTGCTGGGATTACAGGCATTCATTCATCACCCCACTGAGTTTATGGAGTTGCCTGTTCTTCTTTAATCATTTGAAAGTTATTATTAAATGTGATGGGTGTTTTGTCTGCATGTACAGCTGTAAATCATTTGTATGCCTTGTGCCTGTGGAGGCCAGAAGGGGGTGTCAGATCCCCAGGGTCTGGAGTCACAGATGGTTGTGAGCCACCATGGGTGTGCTAAGAACTGAACAAGACTCTCTCTCTCTCCCTCCCCCACCCCCACAGTTTCTCTGACTGATGTGGGATTCCCCTCTGTATGCTGTGAATATCATTGGTTAATAAAGGAACTGCTTTGGGTCTACAGCAGAGCTATAGGGGAACAGAGCTAGGTGGGGAAAACTAAACTGAATGCTGGGAGAAAGGAGGCAGAGTCAGAGAGAAGCCTTGGAGCTGCTGCTGGAGACAGATGTGCTGAAACTTTGCTGGTAGACCACGACCTTGTGGTGATGCACAGATTAATGGAGATGGGTTAAATTAATATGTAAGAACTAGTCAATAAGAAGCTAGAACTAACTGGCCAAGCAGTGATTTAAATAATACAGTTTCTGTGTGATTATTTTGAGTCTGAGCTGCTGAGCAGCTGGGAACCAACAAGCGGCCTCCTCCAACATCTGGCTATCCTGGAACTCACTTTTCAGACCTCGTTGGCCTCTAACTCACAGAGATTTACCTGCCTCTGCCTCCTGAGTGCTGGGATTAAAGGTGTGTGCCACCACAGTCCGGCATTCTGGAAGTGTTTTTAACTGCTGAGCTGTCTCTCCAGCCCCCTCTTTAATCGTCTGATTCTCCTTAGACTTCAAGAGTAGGGAGCATGAACAGAGACCTCTTAAACCATAAACTGAGATTAAGTTCTCCTGCCCACAAGCTGCTCATCCCAGGTATTTGTTCCAACCATGGAAACTGGAGAAACAATAGTTGGTTTGACTGTACCATCTTTTTTAGGGGTGGTGGGGATTATAACCCACAATAAATGTCATGAAAGAACAAGGCATTTCACTGACTCCTTTATGTTTATTTAGGAGGTAGGGGAGGGTGGCAGAAGGGTCACAGGAGAATTACCTACAGGGAAAAGATAAGGGGGAGGGGTCTGCGGGGCTGTGCAGGAATGCAGTGACTGCTTCTGTAGGCGAAGAGGAGAGGGCACATCTGTAAGTACCTGGTGCGAGTCCTGTAATAAAACCTACCTTCATGAATGGTTACAGTGGAATACTACCTGCGGCATTCATACGTGCTTCTAGATTTTTCTATATACAGTATATGATCACTTTTTATAAATGTACAGCTTGGGGGGAGGAGATCTTTCTTATTATAAGCACAGCGTTAAACATAAAACCAACATGGGCCAGCCACATTATAACCAAAGACCAAGAGAAAGCAAGACCAACAGCCTAGCATCCAGCTCCTTCCCTACCAGCAGTCTTAGTGGCCCTAGCTCCCTCCCGGGGGCTCTGAGGAAGGGCCTGTCCTTGGCATTGACACAGGAGTGCCTGTCACACCAAGTCCGGCCTCCAGAGGGCAGGTCCTCCCCGAAGGAGGGTTGGCAGAGAGGAATGTATCAGGTGTGGAAGAGGAAGGAATAAAACGTGCTCTTCAACCAAAGGCACTTGTCAAGAGTGGCCACCTGCTGTCCCCTGGGTCGGTGGAGTGAACTAGGGGCATGGGTTAGATCCCTGCCCACCCTAGCGAGCAAGCGGGCCCCTGCTACTCTCACCAGATTTAAATACAAATAAATAAATCTTAGTGGGTGGTTGTTTTTGCACTCCTGGGGATAAGGCTACCTTTAGGGTTATTTATGAAGTGACACTCCTTGTTCCTCATCCAACTTTGTCTGTGTCTTCCATGGGGAAGGTGCTAGCTCACTGTGGATCAGAAGGGGAGACCCCAGGAAGTCCCCTCCCCAGTCCACGCTTAGAGCTCTTCTGCCCACACATCAGTCTCTGGGCGCCTCAGATCTTGGTGACATAGTTGTTGGGAAACAGGCCTTGCTTGCCTCGCAGTCTACCCGTCCACCAGCCGGAAGGATCTGTGGAGGCAAATGGATCAGGTGAGTGTGGGTCACACCCCTGCTCCTGTGTGCTCAAGTGACCTGCAGGTCACACCCCTACTCCCGTGTGCTCAAGTGACTGCAGGCCACACCCCTGCTCCTGTGGGCTCAAGTGACCTGCAGGTCACACCCCTACTCCCGTGTGCTCAAGTGACTTGGTTCTATTCACAGTTTCTTGCTTCTGTGTTTTATTTCATTGTGAAAGTTTCTTGTACAGAGTGAGCTGCCCCAGGGCTGAGGATACAGCTCAGTCGATAGATACATAGTACTTTGCCTACTATTCATCAAGCCTTGGGGTTCCATTCCCTGCACCGTATGAACCAGCATGGTGGCCCACGCTTGTAAACCCAGCACTATGAAAGTAGAAGTAGGAAGATCAAAAGTTTAAGGCCAGCTTTGGCTAAAAGAGACCCTGTCTAAAAAAGAAAAAAAAAATCTAAAAGTGACCCCTTAAAACAAAGAGGGAACCAGGCAGTGGTGGTGCACACCTTTAATCCCAGCACTCTGGAGGCAGAGGCAGGTGGATCACTGAGTTTGAGGCCAGCCTGGTTTACAGAGTGAGTTCCGGGACACTCAGGGTTACACAGAGAAACTCTGCAACTCTGACTCAGGGGGGAAAAAAAACAAATAAAAAAACAAAAAAGAAGAGAAAGAAAGGAAGGAAGGAAGGAAGGAAGGAAGGAAGGAAGGAAGGAAGGAAGGAAGGAAGAAAGAAAGAAGGAAAGAAAGAAAGAAAGAAAACCAAATGACAACAAAAACAGACATGGAAATGTAGCAGCAGTCTGCTAGGGTCAGCCGGCTGCAGGATGACTCAGGCGCTGCTGTCCTGTCTCTTTCCGCTGCTCTCACCCCTCCCAACCCCACCTCACAGTCTGTTCCCGGAGAACTGGTTCTGCCTCCGCTCTGTGCGCTCCTTCCCATCCTCACTCCTGCTCATCAGCTCAGCTCTTTATGATGTTTCACATTTCAGTAGCTTATCAACATCTGCGTTTGTTGTTATTTTCCAGACAGGATCTCCCGTAGCCCAGGCTCAAACTTCCTCCGTCAGAGCGGATGACCTTGAACTTCTGGTCCCCACTGCCTCCACCTCCAGAGTTCTGGAATCTCAGGCAAGTGCTAACACATCTTGATTGCAGCAGTGCAGGAAATCAAATTCAAGGCCTTGAGCTAGAAGACACTCACCGACTAAGCTATGTCCTTGCCAACACCTATAATTTTCTAGCTTCTCAGATTTCTACAATTTTGGGAGATCCTTTCCACATGACTAGGAACAAAACTCTGTCATATTTCTAGGACATTTTTTCTTTTTTAAAATACACGTAAATATTTATTTGGATTTTTATCTTGGTTTGGTGGAATGAAGAACAAACCTAAAGTAATTATTTTGAAGTCAGGAGCGAAGAATTGGGATAATTGCTGCCAAATGTCTCCATTTATTTCCTCTGAGAGAGGATATTTACAGGAACTATGTCGGGTACTCATTTCCCCAGCATGGGTATGTGGGCATCTCCATTCTCACCACAGGGACAAAACTCATAAGGTTCTGAAAATTAAGTTTGTGCTTACTCACTTAGTGGGAAAACGCAACCTGAACTGATGTGGATTTGTCTGGGAACTATCCTCCAACTAAGTGTGAACACTCGGTGTAGCACATCATAGATGTGTGTGTGTGTGTGTGTGTGTTTATATGATGTTATCAATACACACTTGTACACAACCCGTCCTTCCTTAAAAAGGGCATTAGGGAAAAAAAAAGTCTCAATGGACCTAACAGCCCAGGACTGCAAACCCAATTACCGGGGAAGCTGAGGCTGGAGGATCATGAGTCTGAACTTGTGCCTGGGCTAGAGTGAGTTCAAGACCAGCCTAGATAAGTTAGTGACACTCCATACTAAAATAAAAAGTTCAAAGAGGACCGAGAGAGCACAGCCCAGTGGTAGAGTGCTTGCTTGCCTAGCATACACAAGACCTTGGATTCAATCCCTGACATTGTAAAAGGCTTTGATCATATAGTTTGAGGCCTGGTTTACCTCTGTCTACACCAGTGGTTCTCAACCTTCCTAATGCCGCACCCTTTAATACAGTTCCTCATGCTGTGGTGACCCCAACCATATCATTATTTTCGTTGCTACTTCATAACTGTAATTGTGCTACTGTTATGAATTGTAATGCAAATATCTGATACACAGGATACCTGATATGCAATCTCTGTGAAAGGGTCATTCGAGGAAACACTGGTCTACACACTTCTGATAAGTGAGCCCATGAACTCCCTGAGTGTACCTTGGGAGGTTCTTATGGCCAGCCGCACACTTACCTTCTTTAATAATATCAATAACGTCATTGGCATTGAAGCTGAGTTCGTCTGTGTCCTGAGCGTCATAGGCATACAAGGCCTTGCATTGTGGCACCTGAGGCTTGGGCTTAGGTTGGGGTTTCGGTCTGCCCCCTGCTGGGGGAGGCCTGCTGGTTGTTTGTCTTCGGACTCTGTGGAGAGAGAGCAGGACCACGTGAGACAGGGACACCTCGAAGAAGCAGCAGTGTTTTTTGGTGGCTGCAGCAAGCTTCTTTCCTGCTGAGCCATCTTGCCAGCCTTTATACAATGTTGCCCCAGTTTGCCTTTCACAGGATTTCTAAGGCGCATGATGCCAACTTGTTCCTATGAGTGAGCTCTTTTTTGAGACACGATCTCATGCATCTTAGACTCCTCAAACTCACTACCCACAATCCAAGGCCTGGGATCAGGGACAGGGACACACACCGTCACATCTTCATGGCCTCATTCATGCTAAGCAGCATTCTGCTAACTGAGCTACAATCCCAGTCCTAGGAGCGAGCTCTTTAAACTTGCATCTGGAACAGTTATTTTGTATGTTTAGAAAGAGCACGTTTAGAAAGGACAGGGAAAGTGAGAAAACGTTTCCCCCACGTAGCTTACGGCCAACCCAAAGCAAAGCTGGCAAAGGGAACTTAGGTTATGCACTCTTCCGGAAGGAGCTTGGGGATGGGAGAGCGGTGGGATGGCCCCATGGGAAAAAGGCACTTGCCGCCATGCCTGGCGACCTGACTGTGATTCCCGAGCCCCACATGGTGGAAGGAAAGAGCTGACTCTCAAAAACTGTCCTCTGACCTCCACACACGCACCACAATGTGTGCATACCTACACAGACACTAACAGATAGATACATGTAACCACATGTGTGCATACCTACACAGACACTAACAGATACATGTAACCACATGTGTGCATACCTACACAGACACTAACAGATACATGTAACCACATGTGTGCATACTTACACAGACACTAACAGATAGATAGATGTAACCACATGTGCGCATACCTACACAGACACTAACAGATAGATAGATGTAACCACATGTGTGCATACCTACACAGACACTAACAGATACATGTAACCACATGTGTGCATACCTACACAGACACTAACAGATACATGTAACCACCTGTGCGCATACCTACACAGACACTAACAGATACATGTAACCACATGTGTGCATACCTACACAGACACTAACAGATACATGTAACCACATGTGTGCATACCTACACAGACACTAACAGATAGATACATGTAACCACATGTGTGCATACCTACACAGACACTAACAGATACATGTAACCACATGTGTGCATACCTACACAGACACTAACAGATAGATACATGTAACCACATGTGTGCATACCTACACAGACACTAACAGATACATGTAACCAATGTGCGCATACCTACACAGACACTAACAGATAGATACATGTAACCACATGTGCACATACCTACACAGACACTAACAGATAGATACATGTAACCACATGTGTGCATACCTACACAGACACTAACAGATACATGTAACCACATGTGTGCATACCTACACAGACACTAACAGATAGATACATGTAACCACATGTGTGCATACCTACACAGACACTAACAGATACATGTAACCACATGTGTGCATACCTACACAGACACTAACAGATACATGTACCAATGTGCGCATACCTACACAGACACTAACAGATAGATACATGTAACCACATGTGCGCATACCTACACAGACACTAACAGATACATGTAACCACATGTGTGCATACCTACACAGACACTAACAGATAGATACATGTAACCACATGTGTGCATACCTACACAGACACTAACAGATACATGTAACCACATGTGTGCATACCTACACAGACACTAACAGATAGATACATGTAACCACATGTGTGCATACCTACACAGACACTAACAGATACATGTAACCAATGTGCGCATACCTACACAGACACTAACAGATAGATACATGTAACCACATGTGCGCATACCTACACAGACACTAACAGATAGATACATGTAACCACATGTGCGCATACCTACATAGACACTAACAGATAGATACATGTAACCACATGTGCGCATACCTACACAGACACTAACAGATACATGTAACCACATGTGTGCATACCTACACAGACACTAACAGATACATGTAACCACATGTGTGCATACCTACACAGACATTAACAGATAGATACATGTAACCACATGTGCGCATACCTACACAGACACTAACAGATACATGTAACCACATGTGCGCATACCTACACAGACACTAACAGATACATGTAACCACATGTGCGCATACCTACACAGACACTAACAGATACATGTAACCACATGTGCGCATACCTACACAGACACTAACAGATAGATACATGTAACCACATGTGTGCATACCTACACAGACACTAACAGATACATGTAACCACATGTGTGCATACCTACACAGACACTAACAGATACATGTAACCACATGTGTGCATACCTACACAGACACTAACAGATACATGTAACCACATGTGTGCATACCTACACAGACACTAACAGATAGATACATGTAACCACATGTGCGCATACCTACACAGACACTAACAGATAGATACATGTAACCACATGTGTGCATACCTACACAGACACTAACAGATACATGTAACCACAAGTGCGCATACCTACACAGACACTAACAGATACATGCAACCACATGTGTGCATACCTACATAGACACTAACAGATAGATACATGTAACCACATGTGTGCATACCTACACAGACACTAACAGATAGATACATGTAACCACATGTGTGCATACCTACACAGACACTAACAGATACATGTAACCACATGTGTGCATACCTACACAGACACTAACAGATACATGTAACCACATGTGTGCATACTTACACAGACACTAACAGATAGATACATGTAACCACATGTGCGCATACCTACACAGACACTAACAGATAGATACATGTAACCACATGTGTGCATACCTACACAGACACTAACAGATACATGTAACCACATGTGTGCATACCTACACAGACACTAACAGATACATGTAACCACATGTGTGCATACCTACACAGACACTAACAGATACATGTAACCACATGTGCGCATACCTACACAGACACTAACAGATAGATACATGTAACCACATGTGCGCATACCTACACAGACACTAACAGATACATGTAACCACATGTGTGCATACCTACACAGACACTAACAGATACATGTAACCACCTGTGCGCATACCTACACAGACACTAACAGATACATGTAACCACATGTGTGCATACCTACACAGACACTAACAGATACATGTAACCACATGTGTGCATACCTACACAGACACTAACAGATAGATACATGTAACCACATGTGTGCATACCTACACAGACACTAACAGATACATGTAACCACATGTGTGCATACCTACACAGACACTAACAGATAGATACATGTAACCACATGTGTGCATACCTACACAGACACTAACAGATACATGTAACCAATGTGCGCATACCTACACAGACACTAACAGATAGATACATGTAACCACATGTGCACATACCTACACAGACACTAACAGATACATGTAACCACATGTGTGCATACCTACACAGACACTAACAGATACATGTAACCACATGTGTGCATACCTACACAGACACTAACAGATAGATACATGTAACCACATGTGTGCATACCTACACAGACACTAACAGATACATGTAACCACATGTGTGCATACCTACACAGACACTAACAGATAGATACATGTAACCACATGTGTGCATACCTACACAGACACTAACAGATACATGTAACCAATGTGCGCATACCTACACAGACACTAACAGATATATACATGTAACCACATGTGCGCATACCTACACAGACACTAACAGATACATGTAACCACATGTGTGCATACCTACACAGACACTAACAGATAGATACATGTAACCACATGTGTGCATACCTACACAGACACTAACAGATACATGTAACCACATGTGTGCATACCTACACAGACACTAACAGATAGATACATGTAACCACATGTGTGCATACCTACACAGACACTAACAGATACATGTAACCAATGTGCGCATACCTACACAGACACTAACAGATAGATACATGTAACCACATGTGCGCACACCTACACAGACACTAACAGATACATGTAACCACATGTGTGCATACCTACACAGACACTAACAGATAGATACATGTAACCACATGTGCGCATACCTACATAGACACTAACAGATAGATACATGTAACCACATGTGCGCATACCTACACAGACACTAACAGATACATGTAACCACATGTGTGCATACCTACACAGACACTAACAGATACATGTAACCACATGTGTGCATACCTACACAGACATTAACAGATAGATACATGTAACCACATGTGCGCATACCTACACAGACACTAACAGATACATGTAACCACATGTGCGCATACCTACACAGACACTAACAGATACATGTAACCACATGTGTGCATACCTACACAGACACTAACAGATACATGTAACCACATGTGCGCATACCTACACAGACACTAACAGATAGATACATGTAACCACATGTGTGCATACCTACACAGACACTAACAGATACATGTAACCACATGTGTGCATACCTACACAGACACTAACAGATACATGTAACCACATGTGTGCATACCTACACAGACACTAACAGATAGATACATGTAACCACATGTGCGCATACCTACACAGACACTAACAGATAGATACATGTAACCACATGTGTGCATACCTACACAGACACTAACAGATAGATACATGTAACCACAAGTGCGCATACCTACACAGACACTAACAGATACATGCAACCACATGTGTGCATACCTACATAGACACTAACAGATAGATACATGTAACCACATGTGTGCATACCTACAAAGACACTAACAGATACATGTAACCACATGTGCGCATACCTACACAGACACTAACAGATAGATACATGTAACCACATGTGTGCATACCTACACAGACACTAACAGATACATGTAACCACATGTGTGCATACCTACACAGACACTAACAGATAGATACATGTAACCACATGTGTGCATACCTACACAGACACTAACAGATAGATACATGTAACCACATGTGTGCATACCTACACAGACACTAACAGATACATGTAACCGCATGTGTGCATACCTACACAGACACTAACAGATACATGTAACCACATGTGTGCATACCTACACAGACACTAACAGATACATGTAACCACATGTGTGCATACCTACACAGACACTAACAGATACATGTAACCACATGTGTGCATACCTACACAGACACTAACAGATACATGTAACCACATGTGTGCATACCTACACAGACACTAACAGATACATGTAACCACATGTGCGCATACCTACACAGACACTAACAGATACATGTAACCACAAGTGCGCATACCTACACAGACACTAACAGATACATGTAACCACATGTGTGCATACCTACACAGACACTAACAGATACATGTAACCACATGTGTGCATACCTACACAGACACTAACAGATACATGTAACCACATGTGTGCATACCTACACAGACACTAACAGATACATGTAACCACATGTGCGCATACCTACACAGACACTAACAGATAGATACATGTAACCACATGTGTGCATACCTACACAGACACTAACAGATACATGTAACCACATGTGTGCATACCTACACAGACACTAACAGATAGATACATGTAACCACATGTGTGCATACCTACACAGACACTAACAGATACATGTAACCACATGTGCGCATACCTACACAGACACTAACAGATACATGTAACCACATGTGTGCATACCTACACAGACACTAACAGATACATGTAACCACAAGTGCGCATACCTACACAGACACTAACAGATACATGTAACCACATGTGTGCATACCTACACAGACACTAACAGATACATGTAACCACATGTGCGCATACCTACACAGACACTAACAGATACATGTAACCACATGTGTGCATACCTACACAGACACTAACAGATAGATACATGTAACCACATGTGCGCATACCTACACAGACACTAACAGATACATGTAACCACATGTGTGCATACCTACACAGACACTAACAGATAGATACATGTAACCACATGTGTGCATACCTACACAGACACTAACAGATACATGTAACCACATGTGTGCATACCTACACAGACACTAACAGATACATGTAACCACATGTGTGCATACCTACACAGACACTAACAGATAGATACATGTAACCACATGTGTGCATACCTACACAGACACTAACAGATACATGTAACCACATGTGTGCATACCTACACAGACACTAACAGATACATGTAACCACATGTGTGCATACCTACACAGACACTAACAGATACATGTAACCACATGTGTGCATACCTACACAGACACTAACAGATACATGTAACCACATGTGTGCATACCTACACAGACACTAACAGATACATGTAACCACATGTGTGCATACCTACACAGACACTAACAGATACATGTAACCACATGTGTGCATACCTACACAGACACTAACAGATAGATACATGTAACCACATGTGTGCATACCTACACAGACACTAACAGATACATGTAACCACATGTGCGCATACCTACACAGACACTAACAGATAGATACATGTAACCACATGTGTGCATACCTACACAGACACTAA
This sequence comes from Microtus pennsylvanicus, assembly GCF_037038515.1. Classification (NCBI taxonomy): domain Eukaryota; kingdom Metazoa; phylum Chordata; class Mammalia; order Rodentia; family Cricetidae; genus Microtus; species Microtus pennsylvanicus. The sequence continues at coordinate 50,119,817 of NC_134581.1, forward strand.
CAGATACATGTAACCAATGTGCGCATACCTACACAGACACTAACAGATAGATACATGTAACCACATGTGTGCATACCTACACAGACACTAACAGATACATGTAACCACATGTGTGCATACTTACACAGACACTAACAGATAGATACATGTAACCAGAAAGAGAGGGTCTGAGGTAAGTATCAAGGTGGGAAGGGCTGTCTCTTAGGCTTAGTCATATCTACTCAAACCTATAAGAATAGAGAATTAAGGGGACAGCCTTATAGGAAGACTCGTCATTCCCTTTTTGATCCATGCTTTCAAGAGGCCACAGCCTTGTGCTTGCTGAGCTCCTGGGATGACAGACAGATGTGCCCTAGATGGCATGAGCTAGCTGCATCAGGCGGGAGGGGGATGGGGTAGGCACCGCATGAACCTTGTCTCTGTCCCCAGGCCTGTGGAAAGCAGCAGACCCCAGGATAGCTCCAACTCTTCATCCAGGCCATCGCACACTTCTGTCTCATGACAGACTAACTCAGGGATCTTTACAGTGACATCACCTCACACCCAGCATCCATTGGACCTCTCCCTTGTCTGAGAAGTGCTTACTCCTGGCCAGCAAGCAAGTTTTTGATTAAACGCCTATATATATTGGGCATGTGCCAGCATCTGGTTAGGAAGAACCCTTAGCCAGGACTAATCATCTGCTCTCCCAGCAACAAGAAATGGGGGTGATGGGGTGGGGTGGGCATCAAGTACCTCAGGAAGGAGAGAAGAAGCCTACAGCCTGGAAGTTCACAGGGCATGGTGAGGATATGTGCACAGATGCCCACATACCTGGGTTCACAAACCCACCCCCAGAGACTTGTACAAGAAAATTCAGTCTCCTACATCCAAAAGGGGGGGGGGAGTGTCCAAGAATACTAGGGTGTAGCACACTCTCCCGTGGGAGGATCCCGAGGGAGGGAGAGAGTGGGAAGACGAGACCACCGATCTACATGGGCAGCTGGAACCAAAATACATAGTCTTCTTGTTGTTGCTCATTACTGTTTTGAGACAGCGCCTGTCCTTGAGTTCAGAGTGCAGCTAAGGAACAGGGAAGCCTCAGCTGATGAAGAGCCCTCTATCTCTAGGGTTGAGTGGACTGGGGACCTGGAAGCTGCATAGAACCCAGCCAGTGATGACAGCCTTTACCCAGGCTAGCTTAGAAGAAGCCCCAGCAGCCTGGGAAACCCAGCCAGTTTTTTTGTGTCACTAGGTGGCAATGCTGCGTAATAAATATGGAGAACTAATGGCTTTCCACACACTGCCAGAAACTGATTAATGAGGTCTTTTAGGTACCAGGAGCTGGCCACTCCCAGCCAGCGTGACTGCCAGCTCAGTACAGAAGGGCCCCTGAGCAGAGCTGGCTCAGTCCCCACCAGAGCTGATGGCTTAAACTTCCAGGAATTGTGTCAAATACTTGTGAAACACAGTCATTAAAAATTAAATCTTACAAACTTAACAATTAAATTAGCAAAGGAAATAAATATGCAAGCTTTGTCCCTTCAGAACCGTTTTTCGGCCCCTGCTCTGGAGGTTATGGAAGTCTGTTACTGGTGTGAAGTGGAAACACTGTAACTCTGTGTAACTGCCAAGCCAGCCCCTTCGGTGTAGCCATGCTGACAAGGCCATGGTATGTGTATTTACCACGTCTTAGCTTGCTTCCTACTGCTGCTGTGAAACACTGACCAAAGCGACTTGGGGATTCTTGGCTTCCTTGTCCTGGTTACAGTTCATCACAAAGGGAAGTCTGGGGAGAACTCTCAGGGACTGAAGCCGAAACCACGGAAAAATACTGCTTACTAGTGTGTTCATTCGCTTTTGTATATAACCCAGGACCTAGGGGTAGCTCATCCATCAAATAAAAAGATGCTCCACGGACTTGCTCACAGGTAAATCTGAAGGAGGCAATTCCTCAGTGGAGGTCCATTTTCCCAGGTAAACCTAGCTTGTGGCAAGTTGACAAAACCTAGGCCGCATCCCGCAGGAACTGGCAACTGTTGCAATCTAGGCATTTTTGTTTGGTTTCGTTGTTCAACCACATGCTACTGCTCAGAGACCCTTCCAATAACAACCGGATTCATCCTGACCTGAAAACGTTTCCCTGCGGTTGGGGAGATGGAACAGCTCTTGCTGTTCTTGCAGAGAACCCTGGTTTGGTTCCCAGCACCCACAGGGTGACTCACAACTGTCTGCGACTCTAGTCCTTGGGGATCTGACACTCTCTTCTGGCTTTTGAGGGTTCAAGGCACACATATGGTGCTTAGACAGACATCCAGGCAAAACAACTATACACATGAAATAAGATAAAAGTTAAAATGCTTTTTGGAGTGAAGTTTGACTGCACACACCCGTAATTCTAGCACCTTGAGGCTGAGCAGGAAAATTGCCAGGCGCTCAAGGTCAAACTGAGACAGATCAGGTCTCAGAAATCAAATAAAACAAACAGCAGACTTTCTCTCCACTTGTTCTGAACTGGCTGTACAAGGTTTGGGTGATTTCGGTCCCCCTGCTACTTTGTGCTGTTTGTATTTCTAATTACTGCCCTTCCCACCTCCTGGCCCATTCCACATTACAAAGGCAGGTCCTCCACTGGGAAAAGGGGGACTGATTGCAGTGAGAATCTCAGTTTAACAATAGAGTTTCTATCCCTGCTGATATCGCAATAGTCAAAGTCTTACTTTGTCTATGGGCCTGTCTGTAACTCTGCATATGCATGTTAGTAGATAGCTGTAAAACTACCAAACAAATCTAATATCTGATTCGATGTACTTTTCTGAATTAAAAAAATTTTACATTATTTATTGTGTGTGTTGAGGGGATGCACACCATAGCATTTGTGGAGGTCAGAGGGCAGTTTGCTGGAGTTGGTTTTCTTATTCCACCAAGGGAACCTAGGGGACCAGAGTCAGGTCAGCAGGCAAGTGCATTTACCCGCGGAGCCATCTTGCTGCTGCTCTATTTAATTAAAAAATGAATTTTATGTATATGGGTGCTTTGTCTGCATGTATGTCTGTGTACCATGTATGAGCTTGATGCCCCTGAAAGCCAAGAGGGCACTGGATTCTCTGGAAATGGAATTACAGATAGTTTTGAGCTGCCAGATGAGTGCTGAGAACAGAACTCAGGTCCTCAGGAAGAACAGCAAGAGTTCTTAATAGCTAATCCACCTCACTAGTCCCATATGTAATTATTTTACAAAGGAACTAGCTTTCCTATTGTGACTTGATGGGCCCCTTCAGTTCAGGCAATTTGCATACATCGCTTTGTGGCTTTTGTCCCTCAACACTATGAATGTATGAAGAATTGACTTAACTTCTCTCTCTCTTTTATTTTTTTGAGCAGGGCATTTTACTCAAGTATAATCACACTATAACCCAGAATGCATTTCATTTTTCCTAAGGAAGTATGCACAGCACATCTGAGTTGCATGCTGAGAAATTACCCAGCAAGGTGAATCCTACATTAGTGGCTGGCGAAGACCACAGTGCAGGAACTGAGATCAATGCCAGTTGACATTCAGGGCCTCATAGACTGCTGGGGGATGCAACTGAGAAACAAAAAGCTAACTGGCATCAAACATCTCCAAACTGAGGACTGGTCGATGTCCCTATCCTGGTTTATTAGAATGTGGGTGTGATGATGATCAGAGATGAAGCTGTTCTATGAACGGTCCATAGGATGTGGGTGTGATGATCAGAGATGAAGCTGCTCTATGGATGTGGGTGTGATGATGGTCAGAGATGAAGCTGTTCTGTGAATGGTCCACAGGATGTGAGTGTGATGATCAAAGATGAAGCTGTTCTGTGAATGGTCCATAGGATGTGGGTGTGATGATGATCAGAGATGAAGCTGTTCTGTGAATGGTCCATAGGACGTGGTGTGATGATGATCAGAGATGAAGCTGTTCTGTGAATGGTCCATAGGACGTGGGTGTGATGATGATCAGAGATGAAGCTGTTCTGTGAATGGTCCATAGGACGTGGGTGTGATGATGATCAGAGATGAAGCTGTTCTGTGAATGGTCCATAGGACGTGGGTGTGATGATCAGAGATGAAGTTGTTCTGTGAATGGTCCATAGGACATGAATGTGATGATCAGAGATGAAGTTGCTCTGTGAATGGTCCATATGATGTGGGTGTGATAATGATCAGATATAAAGCTGTTCTATGGATGTAGGTGTGATGATGATCAGAGATGAAGCTGTTTTGTGAATGGTCCACAGGATATGAGTGTGAGGGCCAGAATATAGCTGCTGTATAAAGCACATGGGATACAGAGCAGGAAGGAATTTGTGACTTTAAGTTGTCCAGATTGAGTGCAGTGCCTAGTGGCAGCTGCAGCATCCTTGTACCAGTGTGCGCTGGCTCTGCTCTGTACCATAACTGTACAGTTCGTCCACAGTGTACTCGGGAGTGTTCCCTTGCCTAACTCCCTAGGAACAAATACAAAAGAATGTGGTAGAGATCTTGCTTAGAATGTGTGAAGTTTCTGGGCTTGATTCCTAGAACCACAGAAAAACAGCTCCCCCAGATCAAGATGCATTGTGCTTTGTTATATATTTAATCCTATAATCTTTAAGAAAACCCAGAAAGGGGGGGGGGGCTTTTCATTTATTATCCTTTTTTTTTTTTTTTTGGTTTTTCGAGACAGGGTTTCTCTGTGGTTTTGGAGCCTGTCCTGGAACTAGCTCTGTAGACCAGGCTGGTCTCGAACTCACAGAGATCCGCCTACCTCTGCCTCCCGAGTGCTGGGATTAAAGGTGTGCGCCACCATCGCCCGGCCTATTATCCATTTTTTAAAGTTTAATTAATCAATTAATATGCCAGGGTATGTGTAATGCTTGCCAGGGCTTGTGAGTGGAGGTCAGAGGACATATTGCAGGGGGGGTCTATTCTCTCCTACCATGTGGGTCCTAGGGACCAAACACAGGTCCCTAGCTTGGTGACAAATACCCTGACCAGCTGAGTCATCTCACCAGTTCTCAGTTATTGGTATCTTATTCTTCTCATTATACACATGAAAACACCAAGGCACATAAGCTAAGCGGCAGGCACGAGCTGCCCGACAAGCATGGCTCAGTATGTTTGATGGGTGTAAACAAAAGGAACATATGAACCAGACTCCCGTTCCATCCTTCCAACTGCGCTAGGCCACTTTCTGTGAACTTTCTGAGCTGCTCCCACCATTCCCAAGGTGGGTTTGCGAGGGAGGGCTAGGGATTTAGCTTTTGAATATCACTGCTTTTGTTCTGCAGATGTGAAATGTGGGTCTTGAGTTTCCAAGAAGGAAAAGAATAGAGTCTTATTGTATTGGCTATAGAAATCACGTTCTGCTCCAAAGGCTGAAACCATAGACGTTACTGGAAGTATGAGAGCGGGTGCCAGGAATTCCTAAGACCTGGAGTCAGCTTGAGCCAGGTTCCGGCTGCTCCTGTAGACTGTAGGTTGAGAATATTGCTATTGGACGCTTGCTGGACATTTTAAGCCTTTTGAAAATATGACTCTTTAGGAGAATACTGTCTGACAGGAGACTCCCAGGCAGCACGTACAGCTTCCTAGAGATCTCTCCTTTCCTGTTTGGCGGGAAGCCCTGCCACCCAGCACCTGCCCTACTATTCTGTTTCCCTGACTTCTAGTTTGCTTAACCTCTGGAGCATCTTTGGAAGCTCCTGTAGCCATTCTCTCACGAAACAGAACACGGGATTAAAAACGACAACAGACATGTCCAGTCTCGGCTTAAATCTTCCACAGTGGACTGTCTGCAGATCACATTACAGTGACCACAGGAAAAGCTGCTCAGCACATGAAGCCAGGTCAAGAGTCGCTAGGAATCAGGGTGAAGGTGATTGTTGCAGAGTCTGCCTTCTTCTCTTGAGATCAGGGCAGATCTTTTGAGATCGGGTCTCATGTTTAGCTCTGACTGGGCTGGAACTCACTCTGTGGACCAGGCTGGCTTGAAACTCACAGAGATCCACCTTCCTGAGTGTTGGATTAAAGGTGTGCACCGCCATGACCGGTTGTGTATGGGGGGGGGGGGAACAAAACAAACAAATGAAAGACAATCTTGGGGCAGATCTTTACCCTGAAAGCATCACTAACGCTTAGTGTCATCTGAAGAATGATGACAACCGTGGTGGTATTCATGTGCAGGAATGCTACAGAACAAAGGTGGAGAAGCTTGAGGGGCTGAGGATGATGCTCAGGGGTAAAGCATTTGTTTAGCATGTGTAGCGGCCTGGGTTCCATCCCCAACACTATAGAAAAAGGAAAACAACAAAGGAGGAAAAGACAGACAGACAGACGGACAACAGACTTTGTTGGAATGATAACTAATTTAGTGAACTCCTTGCTCTCTCCCAAACCGACTGGCCAAGTGGCAATTAACAAATACTTCCCTGGACAAGCTTGAGGGCTAATGACACCATTTGATATCAGCCATGGTACAAAGAAGTGAAGATTGTGCAGAATGCGTCTGTGCAGAAAAAGAACCCTGAGGGAAGAGAAGCCCAGGATGTGGAGGACCAGAAAGGAGACCGTGGTGGTCCAGGTCTAGGCTGGTAAATTCAAGGCAAGCCTTTGGCACTTTGATCTCAATCGGAATCCTCATCCTTGTGGAGAAAGTACACGTTTGGGGTTCTCTTCGGCTCCAGCACAGCTTGTCTTTTGGCAAAGAGAAACTGTTAAATTTAGGTAACCATGAGCCTCCTGAAATGCCACAGCCAAGTTCTCTGCCACATTAGAAAATGAATTTTCAAAGTTTGTGTTGTAGAAAATAAATGCCAGGTTCCTAATTTCTATCCCCTTGTTTGCATGTGTGTCTTATGTATGTACGCCACCCAAATGCAGTGCCCTGGAAGCGAAAAGAGGGCGTCTAATCACCCTAGAAGAGCTAAGGGGTTTGTGAGTGCTGGGAACTGAACACAGGTCATCTGTGAAAGCAGTCAGTGTTCTTAACCACTGAACCATCTCTCCTCGTACCATCCCCCTTTCCTGCCTCCTGTGTTTTTCTTTCTTTCTTTAGAGACAGGTCCTGGTCATTAGCTGAAGTTGGCCTGGAACTCAAACTATAGCAATCCTTTGCCCCATCCTCCTAAGTGCTGGAATTAAAGGCAGGAGCCACCACGTTCAGCTAAATTCCTACGTTTTAGGGACTGTCTGCAAAGCATGTCTAGGTGTGTAATGAGAAGACGGGCTAGAATTCTTGTGGCTGTCGGACTTAGTGTGCTAAGGGCAGAGTATACATGTGTCAGGCAGGAAGATCACATCGCCTGTTGGACAGTGGTGAAGCTTCCTTCCTCCCAGCCAGTCTCCAAGACGCAGCGTGTGTATACAGGGGCCCGGAGGCATGGGAGGGTGTGATAAGACAGGGCTGGAAGGGAGCAGCCTTGGTGAAGACCCAGCGTTCCTACATCGCCTACTTTTGGCTGACAGATGCTCCCGGCCATGTTCCTACATCGCCTACTTTTGGCTGACAGATGCTCCCGGCTGGCCCATATGCAAGCCTGCAACTTGCAAGGCAGGCTGAAAAGATGGTGCTGCTTGCCAAAACCAAAGCAAATCGGAAGCCAGCAGACAGAGTGAGGAGACTTGGAGGGTGGCTGCTTATAATTCCCTGCCTACTTTAGAACACAAAATGGGGCCCGGGAACAGTCTCGGGGCTGTTTTTGTGATGCTTGGGCATATGAATAGCATCTGAATGGGGTGAAAAGCCCATTACCATAACAGTACCTTCCCAGCCCACTATTCTGTGAACCTTATCAATTGGACACCAGCTGCCCTTTGGATTTCTGTGCACCATGTTTGGTGAATGGCCCCACACTGTCTGGGAACTGGGTAGAAATGTACTTGGGAGAACATCTCAGTTGGTACTTGGCTTATGACATGAGCATGAGGACCTGGGTTCAGATAACCAGCACCCATGCCAAACGTTGGCTGTGGCAGTGCGTGTAATCCCAGCTCTGGGGAGGTGGAGAGGGAAGGATTGCCGCGGCTAAATAGACAATCGGTGAGCTATAGGCTCAGTGAGAGACTGCATCTCACATAATAATGGGGTAAGAAAGTGGATGCCACCTGAAGCCCACACATGTGCGCTGCACGCACACACACACACACACACACACACACACACACACACACACACACACACACACGTTCACCGCCACAGTCACATTTTAAGAGAGAGGAGGGGGAGGCAAGCCCTTCAGGCAATTCTGGTTAACAATAGGGTTTGAGAACCATAGCTGGAAGCTGAACCAGTCAACTCAACTGGGTCACGAGAACCTGTTTACATAAAAGAAGGTAGCATGCACTCTATTAATGGCCTCCTGTCTGTAGCCCAAATGAAGGGATAAGTTAAGACGTGATAGGGAGCACTCAGGAGGCAGAGGCAGGTGGATCTCTGAGTTTGTCACCAGCTTAGTCTACAGATTGAGCTCCAAAAACTCATGGCTTCATCAAGTTGGACTTTGGTGGTGTGCATACTTTGGTCTGCCATAGGTTCCCTGTCTGGGGGTGAGTAGACATGTGTGCTGCATCTCCCCAGGAAATGTTTTGTCATACAACAGTCTTACACTGACATGTGTGTGTATCTGGAACAGAACCCAGGTCCTCCGCAAAGACAGTAAGTGTTCTTAGCTGCTGAGCCATTTCTTCCCCAACCTTGGTATCCTATTCTAAATGTTGCTGAAATCATGAATTGTTACATTTATGCCACTGCAGGCACAGATACAACTAAGAAAACAGTCAACTGTCACCCCTCAACTATAGCAGATGAAAACAAAGATCACTCATTAGCAGATTCTTGTGACTGAGTGCACGTGACTTGATATTTCCAAGGCAAGCCTCTTCCCAGGGGATGAAATGGGCTACGCTGCTATTAACTTGGCCCCCTGTCCTGGGTCCGAGATTACAGGACTTCGGTAGAAAACTGAACTTCAGAATCAGTATTGATGCCCACAGGACCCTGAGCCCTCTGCAGGATTGGTGAAGTAGAGTTTGCTGACTTTCCCACAAGCCACGGGAAATCTTACCCAGCAGCACCCTGGTCTGGGACTTTGAGGAAATCCAGGCTCTCTGGAGTCTGTGACAATCGGTCTGAGCCTGTGGACTGTTGCCGTGGCAGGGGCGGGCGGGCCATAGAGGTGTACAGGCTTTTCTGATTGGACCTCTGGTTTCCAGAAGCATGAGGAGACACAAACTGGTTTCTGATGACTCCATTTTGATGGCATCCTAGAGAGGAAAAAGAAGAAACAATGTCAATTTCTGAAGCTTTGCCAAAAGGTCCTTCCTTCTTATTCCATTAACTAGCTGAAGGCAAGTGATTTAGCGACTCTGCTTCTCAGTTTCCCCATCTGAAAATATTCCTACCGGTGATACATTGTTTAAGATTTATTTATTTATTTTATGTATACGGGTGCTCTATCTGCATGTATGACTTCATGCCAGAATAGGGCATCAGAACCCTCTATAGATGGTTATGAGCCACCATGTGGTGGCTGGGAATTGAACTCAGGATCTCTGGGAGAGCAGCCAGTGCTCTTGACCTCTGAGCCATCTCTCCAGCCTCCAGTAATATATTGTAAGGAAGTTAATAGACTATTTTCCTCCCAACTTTATTGAGGTTTAACTGACAAATCAGATTGTATTTGGGGACTACAACCTGATAGCACCAATGTCACTTGCCTAGGGAATGTCTCAGCTGAGCTTGAGTGTGGCAGCAGAATTTCTAGATATTTGGGTTCAAGTCCACAGTCAGAGCAAGCTGAATTTGCAGCCAGTTGGCAGGGCATTTTTTAGTCCATGAGGTCATGACTCAGGAGGGCAGTGGACTAAATAGTTGGGCATTCATTTTCAAGGAGTGAGTCTCGGGTGTCCTTGTCCTTGACTTTTGTGTGAAGTAGGGGAAACCCTTCACACAGGCAAGGGAAATGCAGCCATCTATCTAGCCAGATCAAGTAGACAAAGAAAGTTCTGTGTACCAAACAGTGATTTCGAGTTAACATCGCAAAAGTCTGCATTTGTCAGTGAGTCATGGATGCATGGTGGGGTAGGGTCTCGATCATGGGGCCATCATTACTCCTTGCCATGTATGAAGTAGCTCTCTCTCTCTCTCTCTCCTTCTCTCTCTCTCTCTCTCTCTCTCTCTCTCTCTCTCTCTCTCTCTCTTCCTGCTGACACATCAGACAGAATGGAGAATCATTTTCTCTGAGGCCCACTTCAGTTGTGCAGGCCAGAAAACTGCAGCATTCTCTAGTAGCAGTGGAGTGGCCAGGGCTCAGGGATTCAATTCTGGCTCTGAAAACCACATTGGTCTTGAGCAAGGATTGTAATTGTTCAGAAGGTCAGCTTCACCATTAAAGGGCAAGGAGACTGGTCCAACGTTTACCTGCCTTCTTCCATCGCTGCTATTCATTTCTCTGTTATGTTGGCACCCTTCTAAAGGTACAAGTGAGCTTTCCCCTCCCCAGCAACAATGGAGCAAGTCCCTATTCTGAATGGCAGTGTTCTGGGGCAGAGAATTTAGAAGTATGGCTTTTCATCCAGCCGCTCTCTTGCCATTTCCTCCCACAAGCTCCAGGCTGGGTGGAAACTAGACGCTTGAGACAAATAAGACTTTCTCCTCATCTGACCCAGTGAATAAGAATTTGAAGGGCTCCCCACAGCATCTGGGATTGGGGAGGACACTGAGGCCTCACTCGCTGCCAAGAGCGCTAAGGAGAGGAAAGGAGTGTGGTAGAGTGGGGTGTTTCGAAGGGCACAGAAGAGTAGGGGTGTGTCCCCATGTCGCCAGAGACTCTTTTGTCCACACTGAGATCACAGACCAAGAACACACACTCAACAGATATATTTCATGCCTGTTGAAATTAATAATAAAATTTGGCTTGTATTATACGTGCTTTTCAGATTTCATTGTTCTACGAATTCATTTTTATTACATTTTACAAAAGTATGGTTTGTGGTGAGCTGTTTATCGTTTGAAGATCCAAAGGAACTGAGGGCTGAGGAGAGAGTTCAGCTGCCTTGCAAGCATGAGGATCTGAGTCCAATCCCCAGCACCCACCCAGACAAAGCCAGGGTTCGTGGTTCATGTTTGTAATCCCAGCACTGGGGAAATGGAGACAGGAGAATCCCTGTAGCTGGGTAGGCACCCAGTCCAGCCTAATTGGCAAACCTCAGGCTCTAGCAAGAGACTCTGTATGGCCAGGCGGTGGTGGTGCATGCCTTTAATCCAGCACTCGGGAGGCAGAGGCAGGTGGATCTCTGTGAGTTCGAGACCAGCCTGGTCTATAGAGTGAGTATCAGGACAGTAAGGTTATGCAAGGTTCCCAAGAATCAATATTTGAATTTGACCTCTGGCCTCTACAAGTATATGTGCAACATGTATATGCACACTTCTCCATTTTCACCTGCAGACATACCACCAACAAGCACATGGACCTGCACACACTGCCACACTGCCCCAATACCCGCCTCCAGTAAATAAAACAAACCTGAGAAATGGAAAGTTCTGGTCATCACTTTTATAGACCTTTTGAGAAGTGTTGCTTTAATGGACTTGGGTTAGTTCCTCACTTGACTGATGAGGAAACTGTTATTTAGAGGTTGAGGCTATGTTCAAGGTCAGGTGCACTGTGGGCGGAGGCAAAGAAGCAGCCAGGTAGTCCTGGCAGGAGGCCAGCACTAAACAGGAAGACAGCATGTGTAAACCCTGCTTCTCCTGGGTTCCTCTGAGCTCGGATGCTCCTCAAGGGGTAAAGAAGAAAAAGAGGAAAGACATCTGGGCTAAGGTGAGGCAGAGACTCCAAAGGCTAGGAGAGCTCACTTCTCACTGCTGGGCAGAGTTCACGCTTAGAGTACAAGCCTGAGATCCCAGAGAAGAAGATTAAGGAATTGCTTGGAATTACTTATCTTGTCCTCTGAGGCAAATAGGATCCTCTTGTCTGCTATGACTTGGCTTGAATACGGCCCCAAGATAACCTGTTCAGACTTATCCTAAAATGATTGATATCCTACTCTGGGGAAAGTTTCTTACAGTCTGAGCTTTGTGAGTGATGGAGATTTGTTTTTATTTAAATACTGGAAAGTATGGGGACGGGCAAGGTAGGTCAGTTGGTAGAGTGTGTATCACACAAACTGGATATTTACTGCTGTCTATGCTAGTAACCCCAGCACTTAGGAGGCAGAGTCGGGAGGAAGGTCAGAAACTCAAGACCATGCTCAGCAACACAGCAAATCTGGGGATAGTTTGGGCCATAAAATCCTCTTTAAAAACAAAAAAGCTGGGTGTGGTAATTCACATCTTTAATCCCAGTGCTCCAAAGCAGAGGCAGATGGATCGCTGTGAGTTGGAGGCCAGCCTGGTCTATTTATTGAGTTCCAGAACAGCAGGAACATAGCAAGACCCTGTTTTTATTTTTTATTTTTTTGGAACAGAATTTCTCTACATAGCATAGCCCTGGCTGTCCTGGAACTCACTCTGTAGATCAGGCTGGCTTCCAACTCACAGAGATCCATCTGCCTCTGCCTCCCAAACGCTGGGGTTAAATGTGTCCTGCACTGTGCCCAGAAGACCCTGTCTTAAAAAACAAAAACAAAACAACAAGCTGAAAAATATGAAACAAGGGCCAAAAAAAGCTTCGGTGACATTCTGTAATTCCCCCAGATATTATTTTACTTTAGGGATGTCTCCTGGATTTCATTTCCCTAAGAATAGATGTTCCTCTATTAATTCGCCAGGCCATTAGCTAATTATGAAACATGGCTGCGGTATGCGGCTGAGCCTGGTGCTGGTGGGTTAAAACCCAGAGGAATCCTGCGCCCATCAAGGCAACATCTGGCGTCATAAAACCAGCAGCGTTCTGCTTGCGGTGAACAGGAACTCATTCTGCTCTCTCTCTGCCCTAGGAAGTGACAGAGGTGGAGAATGAAACCCAGATTGTTCCTTCTGTTGCAATGCGGGCTCGCTGACTTTGTCCCCTGAACTTCAGGGTCCTGTGGATGGCGGCTGGGTATTCACTAGCTGACGGGTTTCTTCCTGAGCACTCTCTGTGTTTCCTTAGTGCGTGTGTCCATGTGTAGATGTGCGTGTGGAGGCCAGAGGTGACCTCGTGTGCTGTTCTTCACGAGTCATCCATCTTATTTCCTGAGACAGAGTCTTTCACTGGTGCCTAAGGCTCACTGATTAGGTAAGGGGGCAAACAAGAATTTTCCTGTCTCTGTCTCCCCGGCACTGGGATCCCAAGTCATGCCACAGTGCCCAGCTTTTTTATGTGGATGCTAACGCTTGAAACTCCAGTCAGGCTGAAACATTTCTCTAGCTCTCTGAACATCCTTTGTCAGTTGCAGGTCCAGACTCAGTGGTCCCTCTCCACGGAGCATGCGTGGCTTACCTGGGGGAGCAGGGGCAGCTCTCATTGGGTAATTGGCGTTCTTAGTTCCACCAGAATACCCTCTGCTTTGGATGGTGTTCCTTCTGGTGGGACCTGAAATAAACAAGCAACCGGGAATTGAACTCAAGTCATCGGGCTTGGTGGCAAGCGTGTTTACCCACCGAGCCATCTCATTAAGCCCCAAATTCAGGTTCTTGTCTTTACACCAGCCCAAACAAACTGTTTTAAATACAACTAGGACACGAATGCCAGGTATACTGTGCACAAGAATACAAGCACTTAGCACGCTTCTGCCTGTCCATTCTCCTTGACATTGCTTTAGTTTGCAGTGTTCTATTTCTTGAGAATCCCACCACAACCAGCAGCAGAAACATAGACTCTTTGTCCCCAGATCTGCACAGAAGAGCCAGGTGCATGGTACCAGTAGAGGCAGGGCCTAGGGGACACTTACGAGAGTTCTTGGGCAGCCCAGGTCCAATGCTGACCTGCAACACTTTGTTGCTGGGCTTGAGGACGGCCAGGTCGCCGAAGCCTTGGTGGAACTGCACTTGCCGGGACCCTCCGGCACTCCAGGGACCCCAGTTCTCCTTTTTTAGCTTCAGTTCAAGGCTGTGGGAAGCACAGTGATTGAAATTAGGAGGCAGAAGGAGCTAGTGAGAAAACGGTGCCCATGACCCAGCTGCTGCCGGAAGGTGATAACCACAGTACGGGGACAAGCCCCAACCCTCTAATCCTTGCATAGGGGATGGTACAGCTCAGCGTGGCACAGCTAAGGTGTTTGCCATTCTGGGGGAAGAGGCTTTTGGAGGTCAGCATCTGTGAGAACTCTGCTGGTGAGTGTTTTCATTTATGTCAGAGGGTCACTCCCAGACGATCAAGGGTGACTGCCTGCAGGACAGGAGAAAGGGACAGCTTCCCTGTGTTGTAACATTGTGTTTGCTGTGTGGAGGACTGAGATGCCAGATACAAGATGGCAGCAAAGTCTATACCATAGACTGTGGCTATGGTTCATTTATATTCTGTTATTCCATCACCATCATTAGCCCAAGTGGGGGGGGGGGAACCACCAAAATCCAAATGGGGGTGGGTGTGAAGGTTAGTTTTAGCGATCAACTTGACACATTATAGAGTCATCTGAGAGTCTCAATAAAAGACTGTTTAGATCAGGTTGAACTGTGGGCAGGTAGGGGATTATTTTGTTTAATGCTAATTGATATGGGAAGATCCAGTCCATGGTGGCCAGCACCATTCCCCATGCAGGGGATCCTGTAATACATAATTTTATATACACACATATATAACATACATATATACACACACACATACATACATATATTACATTACTGAGCACAAGTAAGTATGCATATATTAACTGGAACCTGAACCTCAGAAATCAGAAGAAACACTGTGGCTATACATCTATGTTATACATTGCATATTCTCCTCTTTTAACTTAAGAAATAATAATGATTCTAAGTAGCTGTCTATTGTCAGGTTCCTTCATCTGGGCATTACAGTCTTATGATTGCCTCACTTTTATGGGTAAAGAGATGAACCCTATTTCAAATCTATAGATGGGGGATTTAAGAAAAGCTGAACAACTCTCCCTCAGCAAAAGTGAGATTAGAAGCTCAACAATATGTAGTGTCTTGCCCTCGAGAACATGTCACTAAAGCAGTGAAGGTGAACCAAATCATAAAGCATTACTTCCACACGCCAAGCCCCAGATTCCCCACCAACAATCTGGGGAGTCAGAACCCCTATTCCAGTCCTTTTTCCTGCTTCCAGCCTGACTCTATTGTTCACTCTGCTAATACCCGCCTTCCCCTGTCTTATTTGAGCAACCTTTGTGTCAATGATAAAAATGCCCCTTGACTATTTGATTACTTCACAGACACACGAATGTGGCCCCAGGAAGGCCCATGACCACCGAGACTGTCTTGGGCAGGCCTCTCTGTGTTCCTGGAGATAGTGATGTGCAGAGTGGGGTTACTAAGGGATGGAAGCTTCGAGACCACACAGCCCACCCTCCAGGCCTCCCCACCTCTCAGTCCGGACTCTGGATCCCCACTCACGTATTGCTGAATTTCAGAGGTAGCTTCTTCTGGGTTTTTTCCTCGTATCGCTTTGCTAAGAGGCTCAAGAATTCCGTTTTGAAGACAGACTCCAGCAAACTGTCATACTCTTGCTCGTGGAGAATGAAGATGTCATCCTGCATGGTGCTGAGAGATCAGACGGAGTTAACGCCAGCCGCACTTCTGCTCACCCACGGTCACTTGGAGGCAGGGAGAAGGGTAGGTGTGCTAAACATAAGTCACTGTACTGTGGCACACTGCGCACGCTCTTCTTTCTTCCTCCCTTCCCTCGTTCCCTTTCTCTTCTCTCCCTCTCATAGTATTTAAAACAGGATGGAGAGGGCTCAGCGGGTAAAGGCTCTTTTACAGTGACCCAAGTTTGAGTTTGATTCCAGGGATACATTCAGTGGCAGGTGAGCACCAGTTCCTGCAAGCTGTCCTCTGACGGCCATTCAATTCTTCAGTAGGAGCTTAAAGCTGGGAGCCTGTCCTGTACAGGTGGAGAGTGCTGCTCCCAGAAGCAGTGAGCACTGAAAGAAAATCTCAGTGCTAGACACATGACACCTATGTTCAGGGAGGTCCCAGAGGTACCCCAAACAACGCAGGCCTATTGCCATTGCGCTTGGCTGCCCACTGCAACGCGATGGTAAGACCCTCTTGCTGAAGATACCACACACTTGGGCTGACCGACAGAGAAATCGATATCTCAGGTTGACTAGGGAAGTTCTTCCCTAGCTTTCATGGTACTGGGAGGGGCAATGCAGGCCACGGCGGAGAAAAGGCATCAATGATCTTACCTAGCACTAGCTTCTGCATGCTACAACACTGCCCTGCCAGGCAAGGTGTGCCCTCCAGTGGAATGGGGACAAGACTGTTGGTGGGAGTTACCAATTGCTCTATTAGTTGGGGAATATTATTTTAAGGTGTGTTGTTTTTGTTTATGCTACATTTGTTTAGCTCTGTAAAGCTGTGATTCTTTGTCTGTCTAAAACACCTGATGGTCTTATAAAGAATTGAATGGCCAATAGCCATTAGCCAATAGCAGGAGGAAGGATAGGCAGGGCCAGGCAGGCAGGCAGAGAGAGAGAAAGAGAAAGAGAGAGAGAGAGAGAGAGAGAGAGAGAGAGAGAGAATATCAATAGGAGAAACAAGGAAGAGAAGGAATAAGAGAACAAGGAGAGGAGGACATCAGGGGCCAGCCACCCAGCTACACAGGAAGCCATGGAGAAAGAAGCAAAGAAAGGTATACAGAAATAGAGAAAGATAAAAGTCTAGCGGCAAAAGGTAGTCAGGATAATTTAAGAAAAACTGGCAAGAAACAAGCCAAGCTAAGGCCGGACATTCATAACTAATAATGTGATTTGCTTGGGAGCAGGGTGGTGGGTCCCTCAAAAAGCTGAAAAAAAAAGAAAACCTCAAATAACACTCTATGGACTGGATTTGAGGTCTGCTCCACAGGAGGGAATTCATTTCCTGGTACTGTAACCCTGGTCAAAGTCTGTGGCTAGGAAGGTGGTGGGCGGAAGTGCGGGGAGGATGTCAGCACAGCCACTGCTGCTGTGTTTAGGAGCCAGATTTTGTTATTTTAGGATGACGTATGTGTGTCTGTGTGCCTGTGTGTGTGGGTATATGCACAAAAGCGCCGACAGAACACGCATGAGGACTCGAGTTTGACTCCTCCTCCTGGCTGCTTTTCTATGGGTTCTGAGTTGCTGGTACTTGCTGCCAAGCTTGAGGACCTGGGTTCGATTCCTGGCACTCACATGTGGGAAGGAGAGAGCACTTGTATTTTATCCACACTACAAACCCTTCCTCTCCACAGGGACCAGGTTATTTTTTTTTTGTTTTTTCGAGACAGGGTTTCTCTGTGGCTTTGGAGCCTGTCCTGGAACTAGCTCTGTAGACCAGGCTGGTCTCGAACTCACAGAGATCCGCCTACCTCTGCCTCCCGAGTGCTGGGATTAAAGGCGTGTGCCACCATCGCCCGGCGGGACCAGGTTATTTTAAAGTAGACCTTATGTTTCTTCCCAGCGTTTTGGCTAAGATCAAGTTTACAGCAAGGTCTAAGTATTGTATTGTTTTGTGCTTAATATTTCAGTATGTGCCATTAAAAAGTAAAATGTGTATATATATATAAAAGTGAACACAAGGCCATTATCATGCTAAAAGAAATGAGCTTTAAACCCTTCATATAAAATATTTACTCCTGAGCGCATTTTCCAGATTGCTTCTTAATTGCTTTTAGATGGCTGGTTTATCTGAAGAGAGCTACTTCCTATCAACACTTAGGTCCTAAGAGTTAGGAGTGGCCTTAGAGATCAAGCTTGTGGGATGTTTCAATAGTCTGAATCAGAGGAACACATCCGGTGATTGTCCGTTCAGCCAAAAGTCAACCAATGAGTCTCATAAATTCTTGAAAACACATACAGATGTTGCAACATTTTTTTTCCTGAAGTGCAAGACAGTTAATCCCTGCTTTCTTTACAGCAGTGTCAAAGTGTTCCGAGACACATCCACATAGCCACCACTCAGGACACTGGTACAGCAACCAATCTCAACGCAGGGCTCAATCCTACCACCCTCTCCTCCCAGCTGTTGAACTAACCTGACTTTGAATTGCTGGCCTAGCCTAATGTGTCAGGAAAATGAGGGAACAATATTAGCCTTGGGAAGTGGGAGGCCCAGTAGCTGCAGTGTGCAGCTGTGACTAAGAGCTACAAGCTGCCAGGCGGTGGTAGCGCCCGCCTTTAATACCAACACCTGGGAAGCGGGTGGCTCTCTGTGAGTTCGAGGCCAGCCTGGTCTACAAAGTGAGTTCCAGGATAGCCAGGACTGTTACACAGAGAAATCTTGTCTCCAAAAAAAAAAGTTACAAGATTTCCCCCTTAGAGTTAGAAAGTCTATAGGCTAGGAACCTCTGAAAAGGAAAGGCCATAAGGGGAGCGGCCTACTACCAGGGGGATGGAGGAAAAGCTGGGTTTACTAGAACATATTCTGTCCCCAGAGGCTCTGGTAGAAGGGGCTGGGAAACCAGAAGGAAAAATTCGAGAGTAAACAATCGCATTGGGCAAACTTAAAGTCACAGTAACAGGACAGAGGTGCTTGGTGAGAGGGCACCCAGCTTCGTAAGGATCTAGTTGAACGATGAAGTCTGATGGACCAGAAAGAGACAGAACTGGGCAATAAGGGCAGAAGAAACAACCGTGGCTTCCACAATAACAGCCTCCAGGGGTGATTTTGTAGCTTTCGGTCACAGCTCTCGGGTGGACCGGGTACATTTCAGGTCACCCAGTTACGTCCTGGTCCACTGTCTTCTCAGGCATTCAGAAAAGAAAACATCTTCCCACTGAGTTCTTTAGAACTCCAAGGGTGGCCAGGAAGGGTGTGACCAGGAGGTTGTAACACAGCCAATGAACCAAAGCTTAAAGATGACCCAGGCAGCCGGGCTGCCCGGGCTACCCAGGGCTCTTATTGAGGTGGCGGTGAGGAAGGACACTGACATGTCCCCAGCTGTGAAATGTTATTATGTCCTGATTCGGGTTTTAAACATTTTATTTCACGGTCCCACCTGGCCCTTTATCCAGGAACACTGGGAATGGATGATAGGGGAGCCACAGAGACACAGGCTAGGATGGACATATGACAACTACAAATGTGTTTTGGATTATCCTACTGCAGACATGATTTCCATGCTGGCAGGTCAGAGGCCTGAGTCTGTGAAGATTCTGCTTCCCTCTGAGCCCACCAGTTTCATTTAGAGAGGGACATCCCATTTCCAGGTAGCCATGGTCACCAGTATGTTTCTTTTCTGAGACAGGATCCTCATGTAGCCCAGGCTAGCCTAGAACTATGTAGGCAAGCATGACCTTGAACTTTACTCTCTAAGTGCCACACCTGCTTTATTTGATGCTGGCGACTGAACGAGGGCTTAGTGAGTGCCAGGAAAGTGCTCTCCCAACTGAGCTACATCCCCAGGTCTTCTTTGAGGAGAATGGAAATTCTGTTCTCTTCATCATGGGCCCGGTGGTCTCTTGGAACAGCAGGCAATGTGAGGAGAGCCTCGGAAGGCGCCCTGCCCCAGCCATTTCGCACTCACCTGAGGGACACAGACAGGAGCCTCTCCATCTCGATTCTCCGCTTCAGGACTTCCTTCACCAGGCCTTTGTCTGGGCCCTGCTTCACCTTTTCTCTCCCGATTAAGTACAGGCACTTGGGGGTTAGCAGCAGGTCTCGCTTGACACCCTGAGAGGAGAAGAACCTTCAGAAGGCAGCTAGACACGGTCAGAGAGACAGCTCTGACAGCGTGGGCCACTCTTTCAGGCCAGAGGGCAGCTGTCCTGGGTGGCGGAGCTTCCCTTTCGCCAGAATGGCTCCCGTGTGACGACTGACCCAGGCTGCTTGACAGGGAAACAGTCTGGCACATAGGAGGATAATGACTCTTGACTCTTTTCATCTTATAGAATGGCATCAGCAAATAGTTCAATAATAAGGTATCAGGACCACAAGCGTAAACATAAGCCCACAAACACGGTGACCTTGCAAAGGATTGCTATAGCGTGGTTTTCAGACAGGCTTCCCTCTGGTGTTTGTAGCTTAGCCATTAATAAACACATAATAAGCTTTAGAATATATGGCTGACCACCCTATTACAGAGCAGAGCAGCAATCCTGAGAACACACCCCAAAGCAGAGAACACACCCCATAGCAGCAGTCCTGAGAACACACCCCATAGCAGCAGTGAGAACACACCCCATAGCAGCAGTGAGAACACACCCCATAGCAGCAGTGAGAACACACCCCATAGCAGCAGTGAGAACACACCCCATAGCAGCAGTCCTGAGAACACACCCCATAGCAGCAGTCCTGAGAACACACCCCATAGCAGCAGCGAGAACACACCCCATAGCAGCAGTGAGAACACACCCCATAACAGCAGTGAGAACACACCCCATAGCAGCAGTGAGAACACACCCCATAGCAGCAGTGAGAACACACCCCATAGCAGCAGTGAGAACACACCCCATAGCAGCAGTGAGAACACACCCCATAGCAGCAGTGAGAACACACCCCATAGCAGCAGTGAGAACACACCCCATAGCAGCAGTCCTGAGAACACACCCCATAGCAGCAGCGAGAACACACCCCATAGCAGCAGTGAGAACACACCCCATAACAGCAGTGAGAACACACCCCATAGCAGCAGTCCTGAGAACACACCCCATAGCAGCAGTGAGAACACACCCCATAACAGCAGTGAGAACACACCCCATAGCAGCAGTCCTGAGAACACACCCCATAACAGCAGTGAGAACACACCCCATAACAGCAGTGAGAGAACACACCCCATAGCAGCAGTGAGAACACACCCCATAGCAGCAGTGAGAGAACACACCCCATAGCAGCAGTGAAAACACACCCCATAGCAGCAGTGAGAGAACACACCCCATAGCAGCAGTGAGAACACACCCCATAGCAGTCCTGAGAACACACCCCATAGCAGCAGTGAGAGAACACACCCCATAACAGCAGTGAGAACACACCCCATAGCAGCAGTGAGAACACACCCCAAAGCAGCAGTCCTGAGAACACACCCCAAAGCAGCAGTGCTGAGAACACACCCCATAGCAGTTGGTCCATTTTCAGGGTACAAGGAATGACCTCCATTTAATAAACAAATACTCTATCGACTTTATGCCAGAAGAGGCATAAAGATCCCAGTACAGATGGTTTTGAGCCACCATGTGGTTGCTGGGAATTGAACTCAGGACCTCTAGAAGAATAGTCGTCTTAACCGCTGAGCCATCTTTTGAGCCCCAACATCGGTCTTATTACGCTAGTGCTGTTATTGTCTCCATTATTTTTTCTGACTAATATAAGAAGTTGCTTTTTAAAAAGTCAGCTGGAGTCAGACGCGCTACCGTTGCGAACTCAAGAACAATGGCAATGGGTTTTTGATCCTACTGCACGTATTGGCTTTGGGGGAGCCTAGGCAGTTTGGATGCTCACCTTACTAGAACTGGATGGAGGTGGGCGGTCCTTGGACTTCCCACAGGTCAGGGAACCCTGATTGCTCTTCGAGCAGATGAGGGAGGGGGACTTGATCGGGGGAGGGGGAGGGAAATGGGAGGCGGTGGCGGGGAGGAGGCAGAAATTCTTAATAAATAAATAAATTAAAAAATAAAATAAAAAGTCAGCTGGGGGAGGGGGACTGGAGAGATGGCTCAGTGGTTAAGAGCACTGGTTGCTCTTCCAGAGAACCTGGGCTCAATTCCCAGCACCCACATGGCAGCTCATAACTGTCTCTAACTCCAGTTCCAAGGGGTTCAGAATCCTCACACAGACATATATTCAGGCAAAATACCAATTCACATAAAATAAAAATAGATTATTTTAAAAAGTCAGTAGGGGATGTGGCTCAGGTGATTGCATGCCTGCCTAGCATGCATGAAGTCCTGAGTTCAGTTCCCTAGCACTGCATAAACTGGGCAGGGTGTGTACACTTATGATCTCAGCACTCCAGAAGTAAAGACAAGAGGGTCAGAAGTTCAAGGTCATGTCTGGCCACATATGGGATTCGAGGCCACTCAAATGCATGAGACTATGTCAAAAACAAAACAAAATGTAAAGCATCTACTAAATAGAATGCTATATTAAGTATGGGAAGTTCTTCCTGGCAGAAATAGAACATAAAAGAACAGTTAATGCACATCTTATTTTGCAAAACTAAATATGCAAATATGCCTGCATAAAAAAGGTCTGAAGGACACCCACAACATGTTAACAGGGATGCTTGCCTACCACTGGCTGCTAGTTTTCTTTTGAGTCTTTACAACTTTTCTTCAATGAACACAGTCTGCAAAACCGCAGCTTTTATTCTTGGAAATGTGAACTTTGTTTTGACTGTTAGGAGGCAGGTGGTGGTGTGTACCTTGAACCTCCTGTCATACTTGGTGACAGTGTCAGCAAAGTCGATCTTCTCCCTCTTGCCTACAAACTGCTGCAGTTCCGGGTGCTCCTCCATCCCAATGTAGTCCCCGATGAAGTTCCGGTTGATGCTGTTTCTTCTCCTCTCCTTCTTGTTCAACAGCAGGTCTGAGGCTACAATGCAGGAGAGCAGAGGAGAGGGATCAGGCAGGCAGGAAGAGGAAGAAGACATTTGGAGTGAAATACACGAAGATTCTACACGACACAAGATTAGTTAACACATGCCGTATGCCTTTAAACCCAGCACTCGGAGGGCAGGGGCAGGCTGATCTGAGCTAGAGGCCAGCCTGCTCTACAGAGCGAGCTCTAGGACAGGCAGGGCTACACAGAGAAATCCTGTCTTGAAAATGAAACTGTAATTTTTCTTAAGCTCAAACTATTTTATTGTTTGAGGAAAGCCTCTCACTTTGTAGACCAGGCTGGCTTCGAACTCACAGAGACCCGCCTGCCTCTGCCTCCTGAGTGCCGGGATTAAGGTGTGTGCCAGCATTCCTGGTTCTCACATTTATTCTTAAGCTTTATTAAATGGGAGCCACGGGGAGAAGACTCTGCACGTGAATGTGCTTGCCAATAAAGATGCTCACCACCAAGCTTGATGACATGGGGTGGAATGAAAGATCCAAGTTGTCCTCTGACACAGTTCTACATGTGAACTGTGGCACGTATATACGCACACATACACAGACAGGCACACAATATGAGAAAAAATGGAAAATGCTGAATGAATACACAAAATTATGAAAATACCTTCTTCTCTCATTTGGACGTATTTCTTCCGGGCCACAAACTTTCTCCACGTTTTCTGTATCACCCGGGCATACCCATCATACTTTCTCTCTCTCATCTCTTCTAGAAGAAATAGCTGGAACAGCAGAGAAAACACATGAGCCAATTCACATGATCTGGACAAATTTTTATATTGATTAAAAAGGGTATTTATTTTTCAAGCATGAGTGTTTTGTCTGTGTGTATGTTTGTGTTCTGTGTGCATCTGGTGCCTTTGGAGGCCAGAAGAGGACACTGGATCCTCCAAAAGAAAAGTTAAGGATGGTTGTGAGCCACCATATGGGAACCTGGGTCCTCTGCAGGACCAGCAAGTGCTCATAACTGCTGAGACATTCCCCCCACTAAACATCAAACTTTGTTCTTCCAAGGAGGTTCAGGGTACTGTAGAAACACATAAGCAGCAGCTACTATTATGAATAAATAATAAAATGATTACTATGGGATTTTGTTTATGAGCACCACACGCCTTCCATTTGTTTCTTCCCTTGACAGGAAGCAAAAGGAAAATGGCTGAGCCTAAGTGTGCTTGAACGGCCTCTGCCTTCCCTCGCTCACAGTCCCTGTGACTTGTTCTCCTTCCTTGGTCCAAGGAGGAAGTAGGTAGCCAGCTCTAATGAGCAGACGCAGCCTGCTGCGAATGGCCTCAGAATAGAACCTTCCAGTTTCTGCCAGATCTGAGTTTGTGTTGCTGTGGGAAGAGGGCTGCCCTACTTTCGGTGGCATGGCAGTCTAGACTTCCTGCCTCATGCAATCTCCAAGGACTGTCTAAGGCACCGGGCAGAAACCACAGCCGCTGCAGCCAGGCTGGAGCATTAGACTTGGACTCTCTGGAGAGCTGGCACGGCAAAAGACCCGAATTGGACTCTGGAGAGTCAGGCCATGTGGCCAGCTCAGGTTGACCAGTTTGCATGCAGCTGGACTTGGGAGTCATGAAGACCGACAAGGCGTTATCGGGTGCTGAGTGTCCACTGTAGTCAAGAATCCCTCTGGACTAACTTTCAACTCCTCAACACATAGCTGCCCGTTTCACAGATGAGAAAATTGGACCTAGACTGGGTACGGCTGAGCAGGGAACCTAAGTTTTCTAGGCCTGGCAAGCTCCTCTTCGGCAGAACACACAAAGCTTTCTCTATAGCTGCATTTCATCAGCTTGTTAAACTGGAGGAACGCATCGTCTACCTCCATGTAGTGGTTTACATAGTCGCCGAGGGAGAAAAAATAAAACCGACCAATAAAAACTCAAAGACGATGTGTTGACACTAGAAAATGTTCCAGAAGGGAAGGAGAGAAGGCTCAGCAGTTTAGAGTGCTTATTGCTCTTGCAGAGACCTGACTTTGGTTCCCGGCACCCACATCAGGAAGCTCTCAACTGTAGCTCCAGGGACTCTTGACACCCTTTTCTGGATTCTGGAGGCACCTGCACCCAGGTGTACTCACAGCCACACAGGTACACACACACACACACACACACACACACACACACACACACACACACATTAAAATTAACACAAATAAAACTTGAAAAAAATTCCAGAGGTAAACAAGGCAATTGGGATCAAAGGAAGCGAAGGACACCGTCTGTGTTTATCTGAGCATATGCGTGTCCAGAGCCATTTTCATACCACCTGGTCTTTCCCATTTACATCCCTGGTTGTCTAGAAACATCCAGAACAGCAAATGCCGACGGGGAGGGACACCGAACCCTACAGCCTTCCGTGCAGTCCCAGCTGGACGAAGGAACATATTTTAGACCTAAAATGGGGCTCACAACTTAGGACTGGACAGATGTCTGAAATCTCAGCTCCATGGTCTCCATGTGGGAGAGCGTTCGTTGATATTTCTCATCTTGTTTTTTTTCCATTTCCAACCAATCTGGAATACACCTGTGCCCAGAAAGGAGGCGGCACCAACAGCTCCCAGCATCCAAGAGATTATTTCAAAGATGGGCAGGGTTTTAGGTGTTTCTTTGGTTTTTATTTTTCCCCACTCAAAAGTCCAGGAGGTTAGATATCAGTGAGGTTTGAGAATAAAGAGAAAAACCAGACAGACAGATGCATCAAACAAAACACAAACTCTCTGGTGCCCGATGTCTTATACCAGTTTTTGAAGAACAGAGGTTATTTGGTGTGGATGCAGCAGACGCTGCAAGAGGTAGGTGAAAATATCACAAGGTGGCTTTGCTGCTTTGAAGATTCATTTTCATCTGTGTGTGTGTGTGTGTGAGTGTGTGTGTGTGTGTGTGTGAGTGTGCGTGCCAGTGTGGGTACCCTCAGAGGTCAGGGGAGGACACGGGATCCTACGGACAGTCAGGGACAGTTGTGAGCTCCTGATGTGGCTCCCCTGGAAGAACAGGAAGCACTGAGCAGCTCCCTAAGGCAGGTTTTACAAACTCAACTTTGGGGGAAGTGCTTCCAAGTCAAAGCCGGATCTGGACGGGAAGGGGGAGGGGAAAGGAAGGTGGTGGCTCGTATGTGTGCAAGTTCAGAGATGGAGAGAGGAGAAGCGAGGGTGGCTAACAGCTGTTGGGAGGAAGGCAAGCTAAAGGAAGGGCCAAAATAAACATGGGCTTCGGGTATAAACTCCAGAGCTCAATTAAATCAGAATGAAAAATCAATCAGGCCGTTTTAATTATACATGAAGATTTTCTAAGTCGGAAAGTGAGCTGTCGGAGCCGGCGAATCTCTGGGTTGTACTGACTAATCACTCCAGCTCACTTTAGGAGAACGGGAGCATCGCTGGGGGTTGCCTAATGGCATATGACACAACATTTTCATCTTATATTGGGAAATGAAATTGCCGCGAGGCTATAAATAACTCAGAGTGGAGAAGTGCCACCACAACCTTATAGACGGTCTACTGGTGGGTGCCACTTACTTCCTGCATAATTTCAGGGCTTGCCAAGACATTCGGCTTGAGCCTCCGTCACTTTTGAGTCTCAGGCTCACGCCACAGACGGGAAAGGAATCAGGATGGGGAGATTGCTGCGAGGCCAGAATTTGCCTATTTCTTGCAACACTATTCGTGCCCTTGCTAGTTCCTTTCAGTGTATTTATCAACTTTGTCATCAATTCTTCTTTTTTTAAAAACATGCTCACCTTATTAGACCTGGATGGAGGTGGGTGGTCCTTGGACTTCCCACAGGGCAGGGAACCCTGATTGCTCTTTGGGCTGACGAGGGAGGGGGACTTGACTGGGGGAGGGAAATGGGAGGCGGTGGCGGGGAAGAGACAGAAATCTTTAATAAATAAATAAATAAATTAAAAAAAAACATGGTCTTGGGTACTCCAAGCTGGCCTCAGACTCACCATATAGCTGAGGCTAGCCTTGAAGTTCTGATCTTCGTGCCATTCCTACAAAGCAATGCCTTTACTCTACAGCTGCAGAGCTAAGTAGGCAGAATTACCCAGAGCTTTGTTGGGCTCCCACACACATGAAGACATCCCCTAGGACCACAACACTCACATGTGCATAGGGACAGATTAAAAAAATCTCCATGCTCCCCCTGTAAAATTCTCATAAGTTCATGAAGTATAAATGTGTATATTAAGCCAGGCAGGGGTGGCACATGACTTTAACCCCAGTACCCAGGAGGTAGAGGTGGGTGGATTGCTGTGAGTTTGAGGCCAGCCTGCTCTACAAGAGCTAGTTCCAGGACAGGCCCCAAAGCTACAGAAAAACCCTGTCTCGAAAAACAACAAAACAAACAGACAGACAAAAAATGTGCAAGCATGGCTATCCCAGTGGTGCCTGGGTCCCATAGTCCAGACACTTCTCCTGTCCCCTCATTTATTCCCCAGCTCCTTCTGGTCTTCCAGTCTCTATCCTGGGATTCCCACCCTGAGCCCACGTGCAACTGGCCTGTTTGGTGTAACTGAGATGAGGACACAGTTGCCCAAACTTTCCTTATGGCACAAACACCTCCCTTGACAATGGCCGTTATTCATAGCTGAGATGATTGTTAACCTTGTTGACTGGGTGGGATTTACAGTAGCCATGGAAACAAATCTCTGGGTGGGTTGGTGTTATCTAGAGTAGGTCAACAGGGAAGGGAAGACCTACCCTAATGTAACACCATTTCATGGGCTCAATTCTCAAATGACATACAAAGGAAAAAGCAAGCTAAGTCCCAGCGTTCACTCTTCCCTGCATTTTGGCTGTGGACATACCCACTGTGACTAGCTGCTTCAAGCTCCTGCCTTCACACCGTCTCTTCTCCAGGGGACCATATCTCCTGGAACCATGACCCAAACTAACTCTTTCCTTTTTTGGGAGGGGGCATTTTGTTGTAGCAATGGAACAAATACCAATACTGTAACTTCGGGCAGTTTCTGTCAAAGGTTTTTGGTACATAAAAGGAACCTAACCTGTCAGAGCCCTTGTCCTTGGAGATGACCTGGACCTCACGGAGGGGGAAAGAAGAGGAAAGAAAGCCATCGTACTCGGTGCTATTTTATTCAATAACCACATGCCAGGAAACAAGTGAGCCTGGTTGGTAGAGGAGGCTGGGGACTCGGAGGGGACAGGCTTCTTCGAGAGAAGGCTAAGAAAGGCATGAGGCGGAGGAGCACTAGCGTCCAGCTGTGTGGCAGGGCAGATGGCAAAGGCAAGACGGGAGGAGAGGGGTGGGGCAGCAGCCGGTACTCACAGACTCTGGGGCTTTGATGAACACTTTACTCCTCCCGAGCTGGAACTGGTCGTTGTCCATGTTGACTGACTGCAGCAGATGCAGAACCCCTTGCTTCTCATCTCCTCTCCACACAGGCCAAGTGGCTTTGGTCAGAATGGCGTACCTATGGGGGCAAGAGGGCAGAGGGGTCATGCTTAGGGTGGCTCCTGGTGGGGCAAGAGGGTCCTTGAAGGCAAGGCTGTCGCTGTGCAGCTGGGGTCCCTCTGCTCCAGTCAATGACAGGGGACGGGTCTCAATGACTAGAAAGGTCTTCCACACCTGGTCTCATGGTTACAGCACTTCTGACCCTCCCTCCCTATCCTGGTGTTTCTCTTTTGGTTTTTTTGAGACTGGGTTTCTCTCTGTTGCCCTGGCTGTTCTGGAACTTGCTCTGGTCTTGAACTCACAGAGCTCTGCCTGCCTTTGCCCCCTGTGTGCTGGGATTAGAGATATGAGTCACCACTACCCAGCCTGTCCTGGTGTTTCTGAGTTTACACCCTGGTGAAAAAGCACTTTCCTTTCCCCTCATAGCCTAGAGGTTCCCATAACAAATATTCAAATATTTCAGGCAAATCAAAATATCATTTTTCTTCTTAATCCTAATCTGTTCAGATTTCAGGCCATTTAATAGCATGAAAAGTTTTATAAAGCTGGGTTAGGGAGGTGGCTCAGTTGGTAAATGATTGTCACGTGAGCATGGGGACCTGAGTTCATTCAACCTTCAGAGCCCATGAAAATGTCAGGCATAGTGGTACACGCTTGTGACCCTCACGCTGGGAGGAGGAGACAGGAGGGTCCTGGGGGTTTGTTGGTCAGTGCAGCGTACTTGGTAAGCCATGGGGCAGCCAGAGAACCCATCTTGTAAAAAGCATGGCTGGCTAGATGGCTCAGCAGTTCCGATTCCCAGCACCCATGTCAAAACACATGTGCGCCAGAGCCCTGGGAGGTGAAATTACAAGTACATATGAGCTGGGTTCTGGGATATGAACTCTGGTCCTCTGGTAGAATAGTGGGTGCTGTTAACCTCTGAACCATTTCTACAGCTCCAGCCTTTGCATTTGTATACAGAGATATTTATGTCTTTTAAATTTCTTTTTTCCTTTTCTTTCTTTTTATTTATTTATTAATTAATTAAAGATTTCCTCTTTCTTTCTCTTTCTTTCTTTCTTTCTTTCTTTCTTTCTTTCTTTCTTTCTTTCTTTCTTTCTTTCTTTCTTTCTTTTTTTCTGTGGTGCTGGGAACTGAATCCAGGACTTTGTACAAGGCAGCCAAGATATAGTCCCAGTCTTGGTTTTGTTTTTATTTTCCTTTCCTTTCCTTTTCTGTGGACTTGTTATTATGATTGCTTTATATTTTTAGAGTAAGCATAGATAATTTTCCTGCACATATGTATGTGTGTTGCATGCGTGCCTGTACCATAGGAGGCCAGAAAAGGGCACTGGATCCCCTAGAACAGGAGTTACAGTCAACTATGAGACGCCACCATGTGTGCTGGGCACTAAACTTGGGTCCTCAGCAAGAGCAAGTGCTGGTCTTAACTGTTGAGCCATCTCTAAGCCTGATTTTGTGTTATGCTGGAGATGGAACCCAGGGCTTCCTGCAAGCTAGGCAAACACGCTGCCAACTGACTATATGTCCAATGGTCCCACAACTCTTTTTTCTGAGACAAGGTTTCTCTGTTTAACTCTGGCTATCTTGGAACTCACTCTATAGACCAGGCTGGCCTCAAACTCAGACATCTGCCTGTCTCTGCCTCCTGAGTGCCGGGATGAAAGGCGTGTGCCACCACCATCTGGCTCCCATTACTTTATTTTAACTTAAAGGAACTTAAATTAACAGAACAATTAATCAGAAAGATCAGGGAAGTTGGAATGACTTTGTATTTTAAGAACACTAAATTTATCGTTTTCAAAACATGTAACAGAGTGAGACCATTTAAACACGGTCCTGTCAAATATACTTCCAGGGGAATAGAAAAATCATTTTGAATTCAAATATGAGCCAGGCATAGATGCCCAGCACTCAGGAGTGAGAGGCATGAGGATCTCTGTGAGTTCACGGCCAGCCTGGTCTACATAGCAAGTTCCAGCATAGCCAGGGCTACAGAGAAAGGCTTTAAACATGGATTCTACAAAGTGTTTGAAATTAAATGCCCTAGTTTATTTCTTAGATAGGCTAAATATTTTCTTGCAGTTGTTTAGGCTAAATATTTTTTAAAGATTTATTTATTTTTATTTTATGTGCATTGGTTTTTTGCCTGCATGTATGTCTGTATGAGGATGCCAGATCCCCTGGAACTGGAATTATAGTTGTGAGCTGCCATGTGGGTGCTGGGAATTGAACCCAGGCCCTCTGGAAGAGTGGCCAGTGCTCTTAACTGCTGAACCATTTCTCCAGTCCCCTAGGCTAACTATTTTCTTGCAGTTGTTTACACACTATTAATCCATCAGGTCAAGTCCAGCTCCCATGTCACGATTATAAATTCTTGTACCCGGTGGTTTGTTCCACAGAAGACATATTAACTCAGTGACATACTCTATATTATGGCTTTCATAAAGAGAAAAAAAAAGCCCTAAAAACAAAAAGAGGGGCAAAAAACCTGAACAGAATTTCCCTAAAGAGGAAATATAAATGGCCAATAAACTCATGAAGAGTTTTGAATATCCTCTGCCATCTGGGAAATGCAAATCAAAGCCACAGTGAGCTACCATTTCACACCCACTAGCAAGGTTAGTCAGATATTAGCATATGTTGGCACAGGATAAAATAAGATGGAATAAAATAGAACCCTCAAATACTGTGGGTGCAGATGCGCCATGGTGCACCCACTTGGGAAAACAGCCTGGCGGTACTCCGCGAGTTAGACACAGAATTAGCATATGACTCAGCAATCCCACTTTAGTTCCGCATCCGAGAACTGGAACACGCATCCTCGCCAAGGCCCAGGCAAGAGCCGCGATAGCAGCGTTATTCATATCGGCCCCAGATGGAAGCCACTGAAGGATGAATAGGTAAAACGTGGCAAATCCATACAATAGAATATTATTCACCAATGAACAAGAGTAAGACGTAGACACACTATATAAACCAACGACGGATCTTGGAAACACCATGATGCCACAGTCATAGCCAGTCACAGAGGACATATATGTGACTTAGGCAAGTTGACGGTGACGGAAAGCAGATGGGAGACAGAGGAGAGCAGGGCTTCTCTTCAGGGCAATAAAATACTCTGAAATGAGTTGTGATGGGTGCCTGCCTCTGTGGCTACATTAACATTTGTTCGGTATGTGCTCTGAATGGACAAATAAGCTAATTTGAACCAAAAAATAAATTCCATTATCCAGAGGTAGGAACTCGTCTGATACCTCTGTAGAAACTTCTGGAAGACTCGCCGATAAGCATAACCGGCTCTTCTCACTCGGATGTTTTCTTTGAGACCCAGGTATTCCACTTGATGCTTTACCCTAAAACAGAAGCGGAAACATGGAGGTTACTGGAAAATTCCGACCCCCTACCACCTCGCCAACTTTCTTAACTACCCCCCACTTGCCCGCCCACCCCCCACCCCCATAATCCTCTATTCGCCCTACTATCAAGCTGCAAGGAACATATTTACAAGACCTGTAATGATAGTGGCCAAGCTGAACTTTTGAACTGCATGATATTAACCTAAAAACATTATGAACTACTGCAATCATTCAAGAAGACATTACACATATATTTTACAGAACAACAGTAAAATAAAAACCCCAAATCAGGCATGAAACTGTGTGCCTGTAATCCTAGCTACTTGAGAGGCTGAGGCAGGAGGATCCAATCCATGAGCACAGAAAATTCAAGGCCATCCTGAATATTTTGAGATCCTGTCTCAAAATAAGAAGTTGGTGAGATGGCTCAGCAGATAAAGTCTTTTGCCACCAAGCCTGCTGAGTTTGGTCTCTGGAGCCCACGTGGTAGGGAGGAGAGACTCATAAGTTGTCTTTTGTCCCCCATCCATGTGCCCTGGCACTCATGTGTACCCCCTTCAAAGAAACAAATAAGTGTAACGCTAAAAATAATTGACAAAAATAAAAATAAAGTCCTACACACTTGACATTTGGATTACAAACAAAATTTTTTTTCAACAAAATAAAGAACCGTTGAATTAAGTGCTGTTAGAGTTGTTTTTATCATTGAAGTTTAATATCAATTTTAGACTCAATGAGACTACACTTCTAGGATTTTTCAAATGACCAAGTTAAGAATGATCTAAAATCACAGGGCAGTGGTGGCGCAAGTCTTTAATCCCAGCACTTGGGAGGCAGAGGCAGGCGGATCTCTGTGAGTTGAGGGCCAGTCTGGTCTACAGAGCGAGTTCCAGGACAGGCTCCATAGTTACTAAGAAACCCTGTCCCCCCCCCCCCAAAAAAAAAGTATGCTGTAAAACCTATTTCAATTATATGTCTTACTGAGTAGCTCTGGCTGGCCTAGATCACATACAGACCCACCTGTCTCTGTCTCTTTGGTGCGACTAGTTTTTTGTTTATTTGTTTTTAAGGAACAGTGAACACCTAGCGTGTTTCCAAGGGTCTAACTTCAGGCAGCCATGTGCACTGCAGACCCCGCCCATCTCTACAGAGGGATGATAGACAAGTTTCCCCACCAGTCATGATTCATTTCTAGTCCTGTTTTTCCAAGCCGGGTTCCACAGGTCTTCTTTGAAACTTGGCCTGCGGCCCAGAGCTCTTTCTTCTCAGCCACAAGAGTTGTCTCCTTCAGGGACAGCTAGTTTCCATTTCCATGTGTGCACGGATGCAGGTGCACATGGTACACGGAGGCATGTGGCTGCTCAAGGTGGATGTCGGACATTATGCTCTCTCTTCTACCTTGCTCAGCAAGGCACAACCCTTTCCTTAAACCCAGAGCCTGTGCTCTGGCCGGGTGCTCGGAGGATCCCCTGTCTCTGCCTTCCGGCTGGAATCACAAGCAGGCCACCACACCCATCTGGCATTTACTTTGGCTTTGGGAAGCATATCTCCAGTCCTTCTGCTTGCACAGCAAGTACTTTGACCACAGAGCCATCTCTTCAGCTCCAGGACAAACAACCTTTCGAGTCTTTATATGAAAAGACAGATATTCAACAGGCACATTCCCCTTGAATTAGAAGCAGAGACACTCTAGAAACCTGACTTGGAAAAATAATTTTCCTTTCTCATTTCTCCAAATACAAAATCACTATTGCCTTTTTCTCTAGTAAGAAAAACACACAGAAGTGCCGTTTTATCTTAAAAAATAGACAAACACAATTTATACGTATGAGTATTTGCTTGCAGTTATGTTATGGGCATGGTGTGTGTGCAATACCTAAAAGTGCCAGCAGAGGGCACTCTATAACTGGGTGTTGGTGATTGATCCTGGGTCCTCTGCCAGAGCTCATAACTGCTGAGCCATCTCTCCAGTCTGAAAGTGCCATCTTCGGGTGTCTGCTGCTTTCAATGCACTATTCACAAACACTGGCTTCTCTCCAAGCCTCAGGCAGGCAATACATCACACATGGATTTATCAGACAGGCCTTGCCTGTGAATCACATAGGCAAGAATATTCTCTGTGTAAAGATCTTGCTTCACAGCTGGTGAGATTGCTCAGCGAGGAAGGCACCTGCTGCCAAGCCTGATGACTGGAGTTCGATTCCTGAGACCACATAACAGAAGGTAAAGACTATACTCCCACAAGTTGTCTTCTGACCTTGACATGTGAGGTGGCACATGAGTACCACACACAACATGCTTGTCCATCCTGGTGCATGAAGAGGCCAGGGGTTAATACTGATGTCTTCCTCAATCCGTTAATCATCTCCTTAGCTTTTTGGAGACAGGGTCTCTCACTGAATCCAGAGCTTGCTATTTATGGAGCCCTCTGGAACGGCTGTGAGCACAACATGGATGCTGGGAACTAAACTCTGGTCCTCTGGAAGAGCAGTAAGTGAGCCCTCTGTCCAGCCCTGAGCTTGTCATTCTGATTAGACTGGCTGGCCGGCAAGCCTCTGGGAGCTTCCTTTCTCAGCGCCGTCCTGCTGGGGTTATAGACTGACACCAATAGGCCCAGCTTTCACGTGGATGCAGGAACCTAAATTCAGCAAGCAGCCTGTGCACTGAGCCATCTCTCCAGCTTGAATCAAGTTAGAGTTTGTTAAAGTGGTATCAAGGTCCAGGAAATTTCTTACATAAATTTTCTGCTGTATGACAATCAGGTCTAGCAAATCCTGTAATGTGTAAAAGAACCTGAAGGTACCAAAGGACCCTAGTTGTTTTTGCTTGAGCATCACTGCTGGTGGGCACTGGTCCCAACTGTTCCCCCAGGTCACCATTTCCACCCTCTGGGAGGATCCACCCAGGACTGTCTTCACTTCCTCCCTCCTTCCCTCAAGCAAGCCAAAAGCTGGGAGGGCAGCAATTCCGAATCCAAGGCCAGCCACTTTGCCAGAAGCCAAACAAAAACACATTTCAACGGGAAACGAAAAACCCCATACCTCATAAACTTGTGGAATGAGTAACCCTCTCCACCAAGAACTTCAATTGAGCATGTAATTCCCACAGCGACTCAGCCTTCCATACTCACAAGGGAGTGAGGCCATCTGTGAGGAAACCCATGGGGGAGCTGTCCGGCTGGAAATAGGAACCAACATCAGCAGCTCGCACCATGAGCTTTCACAAACCATGACGTGGATGCTCACTGAGTCTCTGCTGAAATTCAGTGAAGAACGTCGGTCATGGGAGAGGGGAAAAATACGGGGGAAAGAAAGGTTGGGGGGGGGGGGAGAAAGAGAGAGAGAGAGAGAGAGAGAGAGAGAGAGAGAGAGAGAGAGAGAGAGAGAGAGAGCGCCATCTATCTCTTTTGTGACAGTGTCTCTCATTGCCCTAGAGTTCACCAATTATACTAAGTTGCGTTGGCCAGCGAATCTTGGGGAGTCTCCCTGTCTCCGGCTCCCCAGTGCTGGGATCGCAAGCACATGCCACCAGGTTCAGAATTTTTATATAAAAAGGTTCAAGCAATAGGTACTGTACAATTGACAAGAAAGCCTGTTAGCACAACTATTTTGAGGTTGAGAGCGGTACTTCATTAATAAGCAACTATGGTTTTATTTTTCTCGATTAACTTTTATTACTTTTAATTTTGTGTACTTGTGTGTGTCTAAATGTGGTCATGTGCATGTGAGCACAGGTGCCTGCAGGAGCCAAAGGTGTGGGATTCCCCGGAGCTGGAGTTTCAGGTGGTTGTGAGGTACGTGATGAGGAGGCTGCTGGGAACCAAACTCGGGTCCCCTGTGAGAGCAGCGCATGCTCTGAACTGCTCAGCCAATTCTCTAGCTTCCGGTAAAATGCTTTCATTTAAGATGATTTCTTGGAAAGAGGTGGGGAAGTAAAGTGGGAGAGTTTGCAATGAAGGAAGAGTGGACTCAGGTACCTACCCCTGAGGGGTACTTCTGACGCCAACATTTTCTCTGAGGTTGCCCATGACACCACCCTGCTGTGTGCACGAGCACGTGTATTTGCATGCGTGAGTGGGTGGTCTGTGCACATATCAGTACACGTCAGAGATCTCACTGACATACATTATACCCTAGACCCTCTGTTTAAATGAGCCGGACTGGCAACGTGGAAGACAAAGTGTCTCATGCAGACCAATCACATTTTTTAAAAATATTTGTTTATTTATGTGTAGAGTGTTCTGCCTGTATGTATCCCTGCAGGCCAGAAGAGGGCACCAGATCTCATTACAGATGGTTGTGAGCCACCATGTGGTTGCTGGGAATTGAACTCAGGACTTCTGAAAGGGCAGTCAGTGCTCTTAATCTCTGAGCTGTCTCTCCAGCCCCAGCACAGTTTTGAACCCCGGTCTAGCTCTGGATGGGATGCCAGTGTGGTACTTAGGCTCTAGGTGCTTGCCCTGCAAGCATTAGCCCAGAGTTTGATCCCTAGAAGTCATGCTTAAAATAAGTTAGGCTGGGCATGGTGGCTCATGTTGTAATCCCAGTACTCAGGAGCCGGGGAGCTCGAGGTAGGTGAATCTCTGTGAGTCTTAGGCCAGTCTGATTTACATAGTGAGTCCAGGCCATCCGGAGCTACACAATACGACCATGGATTAAAGGAAGCAAAAGCAGCAGCTCCTGCAGCCACGGTGGTGCACCTGCTCCGCCGTGCCTGGTTTACTTAGTGCTGGGGGAGCAAAGCCTCACCAGGGCCTTCTGTATCCTCCACAACCACTCCACCAACCCAGCTGCATCCCAGCCCACACCCTAGTGTTAAGAATGAAAGAACATTCTTCAGATGGTGATACCCAACCTAGGTGGGCCTGGGTGTGTCTTCTGTTCCCTGTCTGTCCTTCCCCCCCTCTACAGAGGCTCAGGTACCAAATCATCCACCTGTCATTGTTGAGACTGGGGCTTGAGGACAGCATGGGCAAGGGACTCCACCCTGTCTCTCAGAGGTTGCACTTGGCAGCCGCCCTCTTTACGCCTGGTCTCTTCCCATTGTTTCCTTCACTTAGTCACTTAACACCTTGCAAAACTCAGTTTTCTTTTCTCCCAGATAGGAACAGGGCATCCCGGTAGCCTGCGACCAAGTGATGTAGTGATAGAATGGGGGTACCCTCTGTAGTTATCATCACCCCATCATGAGGTCATTCTCCACTTCTTCCCAGGCTCCAAGCGGACAGTAAGACCGGGCTTCATAGGAATGGACCCTGGATTTCCCAGCTGGAGACAAATCTTTTTAAAATATATTCTAAATATTTATTTTATTTAATGTGCACAAATGTTTTGCCTGCCTGCCTGCCTACATGTATCATGTGCATTCCCGGTGCCTGGAAAGGTCAGAAAGGGAGTCAGATCCCCTGACACTGGCATTAAGGATGATTGTAAGCTACCACGTTAAGGCGGGGAATTGAACCTGGGTCCTCTGCAAGAACAAGTGTTGTAAACTGGAGTGCCTTCTCTCCAGCCCCATGGAGATGAATCTTATCTTCTCAGTCAACACCCACAGCTGTCAACTCACTTCAGCTTGCATGGGCCACTTCCTAAATACAAGGGCGCCACAGGCTTCTTCAGGTACCAGGGCACCTGAGCACCCACGGTCCATCCATCGCCTCTGGCTTCATCCCTCCTTCACTCTGTTCTACGGAGTGCTCAGGACCTCTAGCCTGTCCGAGGGTCTTCACGGGCTAGAGCCATTGGCAGATCACGTTACCCCACTTCTCAGGCTTTCCCTTGTGAGCCCGAGCCAAGCATCCTACACAGGCTACATGTTGTCCATCTAAACAAAGCCTCGAACTAACTTTAAGACAGACCATCGGGCCGGGCGGTGGTGGCGCACGCCTTTAATCCCAGCACTCGGAAGGCAGAGGTAGGCAAATCTCTGGGATTCCAGGCAGGCTGGTCTACAAGAGCTAGTTCCGGGACAGGCACCAAAGCTACAGAGAAACCCTGTCTCGAAAAACCAAAAAAAAAAAAAAAAAAAAAGATAGACGACAGACCATCGTGACTCTTCGGTACAAAGGTTTGTTTTAACACCAGCCTCCAAACTAGCCAAGATCAACATCGTAAATTAATTCCGAATGGACTGATACTGCAAACATGTTAAAGACAAGACGAGGTGAACTGTTTGTTACACAGATGTTAAAAATCAGAGACAGGAAGTACCAAGCGCGCGTGCCTCCTCTTTAGACAGAGGTTGGTTCGCCTGAGGGGGAGGTCATGCGTGCTGGCTCACCTCAGACGCCCTGCCCTCTCCTAGTCTCCTTATGACATACCTGCTCTCCTCCCAGTCTTTGGGCTTCTTAGTTTCGTTTGGTTTTATGCAGCGGATGTAGTGGGGTGTACATTTCATTAGGGTGCTCACGAGGTCATTGGCTTGTTTCTAGTGGGAAGGAGAAGGGCAGTTAGAGATGAGGAACTCTCTACGGCGGACGAGCTTCCAAACCCAACCTGCAGGACTCTAGTATGGGAGCACATAGCTAGAAACTAATCCTCATGGGTCTGCTTGCTGTGCCTGAGCTAGGTATCCTGAAGAGCCTTGAGGTGCCACTGACTTTTATGATGATTTTTATCACACCTAGGAGCTGGAAAATTGAACACTGAAAACCCATTAGGCAGTTTTAGTACAGTTAATAAATAAAAGCTATAGATATATGTACATACATGCATGCATGTATGTACATATGTACATATGCCTGTAAATCTTCACATGTGACTCTTCATCAGGAATAATGCTGTTGTCAATTTGTACTGACTGAGGTCATTGTAAAAACACTTGTGTGTGTGTGTGTTTTGGTTTTTGAAACAGGGTCTCAGGCATCCTAGGCTATTTTAACTCACTAACTTAAAGGATGACCTTTAAGTCCTGATTATCCTGCCTCAGCATCCTAAGTGCTAGGATTATAGTCATGCCTGACTATGCCTGGTTCTTGATACAATTATTACTATTTTTGGCTTATTTGTTTAAAATAATGAGCAGGGGTGAAATCTCTTTCCTAATCGTGTCATCTATGAAGAATCTCTTTATTAAAATGAGGAAGAGGTTGGAGAAAGGGCTCTGCAGTTACGGGAGTTTGCTACTCTTCCAGAGGACCCGAGTTCAGTTCCTAGTCTCCTACAATGGGTGGTTCACAACTGCCTGTAATTCCAGCTCCAAGGGATCTGTGGGCACCTGCATACACATACACATACACACACACACACCACCACCACCATCACCACCAATAATAATTATTATTATTAATAAATAAATGGATGTAAACTTACAGCTAAACAGAGTGAAATTCACTAAAAATATATATAATTCATTAATGTCATATATGCTGTTTCATCCAGTGTCCCCTTGCCTTGTCCCTCCACAGGGCTCTCAGAAGGCTCCCTGCACTTTCCTTGTGGGACAGAACTTAGTCGTCACACAGCAAAATGAGTCTGTGTAAAATCATCCGTCACTAACCGTGCCCTGGGTACCCAGAGCAGGACTGAGTTCAAGCAGAAAAAGCCACATAAACAAATCTGGGACTGCTTAGGATGTATTTCAGATCATGAGAATTGCACACGTGGAAGAAACGGGAGTAGCTGCTCACATGAGCAACTCCAGCGCACAGCTAAGCACTCCCTAGGGGTCCATGATGCTCTACTTAGGCAAACTCTCCTTCTGAGACTGTCAGCATGCAGAGAGACAAAAAAAAAAAAACCTCTAAAAGAAAATAGTGGGAAGACCTGCCAGGAAACCAGGGAGCCATTCCCAGTCAGCAGAAGGGCTCTGCTGACGAGAGACAACCCGCTCGCAATTAAGGCTTCTCTATTTTCACGCACTTGGGAATCTGAAACCCTCAGAAAACTGATGGGTAGCAAAGAGGATGTTCACTAGTGAATGGTGTGCTCGTGTGAGCGCGTAGAAAACAGCATTCTTGGCGCTGCCTGGAACTGAGGATGGGATAGAGAGGTTGCCCCACGGTAGTAAGGACTCTGACCACAAAGGAAATTGCCTTCTACCTTCTTTGCTGATAAAATGCCATTTGGAAACAAACCTGATGATCTCAGCTGTACGTCAGGTGAAGTCCACAGGGAGGGACTATGGGGTCTCTCTGAGCAAAGCTTTTAAAGTTCTAGTTATTTACGCCATGTGTGTTGAGGGTTTTGCATGCAGGTACGTATGTGCGCCATGTGCATGCATGGTGCCCATGGAGGTCAGAAGAGGGCATTGGCTCCCCTGGAGTTATGGATGGGTGTGAGTCACCCAACATGTAGGTGCTGGGATTCAAAGCTGGGTCCTCCAGCCAGTGCTCTTAACTTGATGAGCCATCTCTCCAACCCTAACCTTTCTTTTTCTTTTTCTTTTCTTTTCTTTTTTTAAATAGGGTCTCTGTGTAGAGCCCTGGCATTTTGGAACTTACCATACAGACTAGGTTGGCTTCAAAATTACAGAGATCTCCCTGCTTCTGCCTCTGAGTGCCACCACACCCAACTCTTCGTTTCTAAGTCTCCAAATTTCTAGTTTGCTTTCAGCTTTTGATACTAATTTTTATTTACTGCTATTAAGCCCTAAGTAGGTAGCGGCAGACTTCCTTTGTACTGCAGCCTAAGGGACACACCCAGAGGCGGCAGGGTCACTTCACGTGTCCCCTG
Organism: Microtus pennsylvanicus; assembly: GCF_037038515.1. Taxonomy (NCBI): domain Eukaryota; kingdom Metazoa; phylum Chordata; class Mammalia; order Rodentia; family Cricetidae; genus Microtus; species Microtus pennsylvanicus. The sequence goes on from NC_134581.1 coordinate 50,159,879, forward strand.
ACGTAATTCTTCTTACAATAGTCACAACAATCCTGGGGGGGGGGGTCATGACTGCTCCTACTTTTGCTTTTTCAAATGAGAATACCAAGCTTTACAGGACAAAGGATACCTTGGGACAATACAATTTGTACTTCACAAAGATGAGACTTGCAACCAAGTCCACGTTTCTTACCCACAATGCTCTCTTGCCTTCCTATGAGTGATACAGAACAGTGCAGTGTGGCAGCAAAGGGATTGGCTGGGTAAATGTGGGCAGGATAGTCTACATTTCAATGGCTATTGGTCACTCTTGGTGTCCCATGAGGTGACTAGGAAGCAAACCGGATTAGTTCTGACTCCAGCCAAGCATGCATTCGCTAGATAAAGAGGTACCAGCATTATTCAACAGAAGCGGGAACCAAATTACAAAAACAAGATGAGAGTCTCGGTGCTCCTGGCTCTGTTATGGAAGAGGTGGTACACCATGGGTCTGCCCATGTTTCTAGGCTTGAGCTCCTCCAGCGGCAGCCCACACAGGTGGATGACGCTAGAAAGCCTCTGATGTCTTAAAGGCAGGAGCATATGCCGCAGTGCATGATGGTATTGTTCGCCATCTCCCACTCTCGGCTCCAGGTTCACTCGGGTAATGCCTCGTGTATCTACCTGCACTCACTAGGAGCTTGAGTCTGCCCTGTCTCGAATCAAACCTTCACTCTGATCTCAACACTGGCCTCTTCCAATCACAACATATCACTGAAGGAAGCCTCAGAATCAAGCATTATTAAATGTAATATGTTTTATTTAAAAGATTTGTTTTTATTGTACGCAAGTGCATGTTTTGCTGGCATGTACTCATGTGTAAGTGCCCTTGGCGGTGAGAAGAGGAAGTTGGATTCCCCTGGGACTGAAGTTACGGATGGTTGTGAGCCACCATGTGGATGCCAGGGACCAACCAACCCGCTCTGCTGAGAGATCTCTCCAGCTTCATAAATGCAATATATTTTTTTGCTCCAGTAACTTGATGGGAGTGCCCATCAAATGACAATTCTAATTAATTCCTGTAGATCAGTTTTTATTTTCAAATGATTAAAACAATAAAATGTGCAATACTAAAACTACTTTCAATATAAAATTTTCTGTCCAGAAACCTGGAGTCCCTTTCAATATACTGTTGGGACATGTCTGCCAAATAGTATAGATACGGAAGGGACAAGGGACTGGGCCATGGCTATGCATCCCTCAGTGATGTTTCGGGAGGGCATATAAAATAGACTTTCATTACTGTAGATCACCAGGCAGACCTCGATCACAGGATCCATCAGAGAGTGTGGGATTTGGGTAAGTATACAAGTAGAATTGTATATATCCCTTTAGATAACTAAACTTCAGCCTGATCTCCCTAGACAAAGACCCCAAATGTGGTTTTCTAAACATTCTGTGTACAGTCCAGAAAGGCAGTAACTTTTTAAACTACACACGAACATGAAGAAAGGAAGGAAGCGGCCTTCAAAGGAGAAGTAAGAGGCCTCCATCCCCATTCATGAGGCATATTCCAGACCACTTGAAAATGAGTCACTGTGACCTTGGGGGATCTGAGCCCTTGGATCTGAACGTGACAGTCTCATGACTAGAGTTTCCAGCCCAGAGCTTGTCCTCATCCGGGTCCTTCAGGCTAAGGCATGAGTCAGAACTTCATGCAGATGTTAGCATCTGGGCCTCAGGAAAATCACATCTGTTGTCTGCCCTCAGCTCTCTGTCCCAGAGACCCAAATCCAGTCAAGCCTTAGAATGGCTCTTAAGGACATGATGTCCCTATAACTGAGAGGGCTCTGCCTACCAGCTCAAAACTCAGCCTGCCTTAGCCGGGTGGTGGTGGCACACTCCTTTAATCCCAGCACTTGGGAGGCAGAGGCAGGTGGATCTCTGTGAGTTTGAGGCCAACCTGGTCTACAAGAGCTAGTTCCAGGACAGAGAAACCCTGTCTTAAAACAAAACAAAACAAAAACAAACAAACAAACAAACAAACAAAAAACAAACTCAGCCTGCCGTGTGGACATGGTATTGTTTGTCTGTGGTGTCTTCTGTTCAGATGATTGATGCAGGAGGCTGGCTTGAGTCCAAAAGTTTGAAGAATATGACAAGATTTCATCTTTGTTTCTTTGGGACAGTCCCATTTTTCAACCAGACTAGCATGGAACTCATGACCCATGACCCTCTTGCCTTAGTCCCACACCTGGTGAGACTACACAATCCCCCAGCACCTTCCTGTGACTCAGACTCGTAATCCTCCCGCGTCTACTGCCTAAGCACTGGGATCCTGCCTGTGTGCTAACTCAGCTGGAGCGGCTTAGAATGACCTAGCTGTTGTTTATGCTGCTGGGGCTCAAATACCATTTCTTGATCCATCCAGATAGTCCAAATATTCCATTCTGAAAACAACAGTCAACAACCGCACTAACATCTCACGTCTGACTTCAGCCACAAAATGTAAAAGGTCCTCTTATGGAACCGTGCCCTTTACTGAAGCCAGTGTTTCTGTCCCCAGGAAGGTTATCAAGATCTGGAAAGACAGGCTTCAATCCATGAAAGAGTCGGAAGCGAAAGGGCCGAGGGCAGTGCGGTCACAACGATGGCGTCTGTGACACTGGTGTCAATCAGGAAGGCACAAGCTGAAGGGCACCATGGAATGGAAGTGAAGGAGGATGAGTAGAAGCCTAGGGCAAGGAAGGAGCATGTGTAAAAAGAAAGAAAACAAACCACCCACAGCAGTAAGCAGAGACGAGGGCATGGGCAAGGAAGAGGGAGCACACTGGTAGGCAGGAATGTAAGGATGCAGACACTGACTATGGATGACTGGATCTAACCATCAAGGCAACACTTGGACTTTAGTGCTACAGTCTCCACCTTGCAGATAAGTAAGAAGTGCTGAGAACTTTTTTGTTTGTTTGTTTGTTTTTGTTTTGTTTTTTGAGACAGGGTTTCTCTGTTGCTTTGGTTCCTGTCCTAGAACTAGCTCTTGTAAATTAGGCTGACCTCGAACTCCCAGAGATCCATCTGCCTCTGCCTCCTGAGTGCTGGGATTGAAGACATGTGCCACCACCGCCTGGCACTGAGAACTTTTAAAATAATTAGTTAGGTATTTTTATGGGTCCATGTGCCTGTGTGAGTTTATGTGTACCGTGTGTGTAGGAGCCAATAAGAAGCCAGAAGAGGGACCTCTGATCGCCTGAAACTGGAGCTGCAGATGGCTCTGAGCTGCAGTGTGGGTGCTGGGATCTGAACCTGGGTCCTGTGTAAGAGCAGACAGTGATTTTAACCACTGAGTCATTTCTCTTGTCCCAGATGCTGAGAATTTAAACCAAAGGTTGGTAATAACGTAGACAGTAAAAGTTACAGGGGACTAAACTCCAAATGCCAAATATTAGTCACTTGATCTCTTTGATTATTAAACTGGAGACATATTTAACTGATTTAATATATACATATATATGTATATATATATATTCATATGTGTAGATAAACATTTTTTCTTTATTTTTTGAGATAGTGTCTCAGATAGCCCAGACCTGTCTTGAATTTACTATATAGCCAAGAGATGACCTTGAACTTCTGGTGGTCCTGCATCGACCTTGCCAGGGCTGGGATTATAGGCATGTACCACCATGCCTAGTTTTATGGATTTTTAGGTGTGGACCCAAAAGATAGGGATTTGTATACTCTAGACAAGTCCTGTACCAACTAAGCCATGATCATTTCCAGCTCTGAAAAATGTTCTGAACTGGTATTATCTTTAGAAAATTCAGCAAATAGTTGTCAATGTCATAAGATAAAGTGTCCTTGACTCTTCACCATCCACAGAATTTTAGCATTGCTACCACCATACAGCCAGATGAGTCTGTACTTCACAGCACAGAGAAGCCTGTAAGACCCAGGGAGAAGGGATGTGTAAATCACCCCTAAAGATGAACTGGGGTTTCTGGCAAGTTTCATACTTGGCATGCCTTGAGGGCTTGGCCTGGAAAAGCACCACCAATATCCAGAACATGATTCCGAACCACAAAATTCCTAGTTTAACATAAATCCTTCCAGATTCACTTTAAAGCCAGTTCCTCTGTAAAAGCACCGATTATTACATGCTGCCCATTAAGCCATGAGCTACTTAATATCCAACCGGGGACCAGGATGGCCAAGTCAAATTCAGCTATATCCTGTGACTTTCCTCCCCTCCCCCCCTTTTCTTGGCAAGTAGCCTAACTTCTGGGCATATCTGTGACCATACCCCTATGCTATGCTGGCCTTATTGCCCTAGCGCACAGTTCCTGCCTGCTAGACAACTCAAGCTCTTAGAGGGATCCAAACCTTTCCCAGAATAGAACCAACCTTTATTTTGCTTCCTGCGGTCGTTGGGCGGCCTTTCTTGTCGGCTTGCAGGTTTTCAGGAAATAAAGATTGTATAAAAGGCCTGGAAAATGAGAAAGAGGATGGATCAGCACTCTCTCAGTTCTGTGGGGGCTGGATGTGCCGTCCAGAAGCATATAACACTGGCCACAGAAAAACCATGTGATTTACAGTGCAAGCCTGCAAGATGCAGCCTGGGCAACTGAACCCCAGACAGAAAACACCAGAGAAAGAACTGTACGATAGAAGCGCGTCACAGTCTCAAACACAGAAATAAGTTTGGAACATCCTGGCCTCTGGAACTGGGGGCTACCGTGAGGACAGCACAGCAGAGGGGAGGAAGACAGGATGCATTTGTGAAGACAAGTTAGCTAGACTGGAGCCCTGCGGATGGTGTGAGCTGGGGCATTGGAGGTTCATGCCGCTCTGCTTGTGAGAACCCATTTCCAAATCTGATCACGGTTGAGTGTCGCCCCTGGATAATTCTTTGATGGGGATTAAAGGGGAGTGCCCTACACATCTTAGGATCTTCGTTTGCTTGGTTAAAAAAATATTTCCTTTTTTTTATTTATGTATATTGTGCACACTTTTTTGCTAGAAGAGAACATTAGATCCCACTATAGATGGCTGTGAGCCATCATGTGGGTGCTGGGAATTGAACTCAGGACCTCTGGAAGATCAGCTAGCGTTCTTGACCACTGAACCATCACTCCAGCCCGTTTGTCTATTTTTGAGGTATGGTTTTATGTAGTCCAGGCTGATCTTGAAGTCCCATGTAGCCCAGGATGACCTTGACTTTCTGGTCCTCCCGTTTCTGTTTCCCAAGTGAATTGTAGGATTTTTGTACACTGTGAAGAGGTATTGCTGTGATTGGTGTAATAAAAAGCTGAGCGGTCAATAGCTAGGCAGGAGAGATAGATGGCACTTCTGGGCAGAGAGAGGAAGAGGATGATGGAGGTGCAGAACACACGGAATGGGAGAGAGGTAAAAGCCACGTGGTAGAATGTAGATTAATAAAAATTGGGTTAATTTCAGTTATAAGAGCTAGTGTGTCAAGCCTAAGCTAAGGCCAAGCTTTCATAATTACTAACAAGTCTCCATGTCATTATTTGGGAGCTGGTGGTCCAAAGAAAAGTCCGCTTACACTGGGATTACAGTCCTTTGCCCCTTAGTTCCCTGAGGGGCTAGGGAACAAGCCCAGGGAGCTGAGTATGCTACGCAAGCACAGTACCAACCAAGCCATATCCCCAGGCCTACTGAGTGGCTCCTGCTTGCTAGAGGCCAGCTAGCAACACTGGTCCCACTCCCGTGACAAACGGCCTTTGAGTAGGAGCAGTTTCACGTGCTGCAGTCACAAGTCACCGAGCGTTTGTCTGCTGAATATAAATTCCCTTGATAACTCTAACCGAGTACCCAACAGGCACACAGGGCAGGGACATGTATGGTTACTTTGATGTGCCTGGTGTCTGAACCATAGCTCAATAAATGTCTCCTAACTGGCTCAGTGAATGAAGTGGCCCACATAAGTTGACAGTTGGATATGCCAACTCAAATCCATTGCCCCTTGAGTAACCTTTCGGTCTTTAGAAATTTCCGGGACGTTTCCCAGCCGTCTACTGCTGACCTGGCCAGACATAAGCACCATGGACTTTTAAAGCAATCACATTATAAAACAATATGCTGCGTCTAGATGACAGGAGTTTATGTGGGCTCATCAATTGCTCTTGAACTTGACAGGAGTTTTAATAATTAAAAACCACCTCTGAAAGTAAGAGGCTTTCACCTGGCTGCCACAAAACCCACAAGCCGGGACTCGCAGCTTCCATAACCTTCTTAGAGGACAGCACATCGAGGTTACGCATTTTGAATGAAAAGAGATGTGACATCTCAAGAGTGAGTGTGAAGAAGCTCTGGCAAAGGATGGTGGTGGAACACCAGCGTGGGGGAGGATGGTGGTGGAGCACCAGCATGGGGGAGGATGGTGGTGGAGCACCAGAGCGAGGGAGGATGGTGGTGGAGCACCAGAGCGAGGGAGGATGTTGGCGGAACACCAGCGTGGGGGAGGATGGTGGTGGAGCACCAGAGTGAGGGAGGATGGTGGTGGAGCACCAGAGCGAGGGAGGATGGTGGAGGAGCACCAGCGTGGGAGAGGATGGTGGAGGAGCACCAGCGTGGGGGAGGATGGTGGCGGAGCACCAGCGTGGGGGGAGGATGGTGGTGGAGCACCAGCATGGGGGAGGATATTGGGACTTTGGGGGAGACATTTAAATGAAGCAAGAATAGCTCCTCACTGGGGCTAGGAAAAGAAGCCGTGTTTTGCTTTCATTGCAGTTATCAGAAAGCTGCTGCAATTGCTGCTGTTGCTTAAAAGTAGTTATCCCTGGCTGGGGATGCAGTACAGTCAGTCGACTGTGTGCCTAGCATGCAGGAAGTCCTGGAGTCAACCCAGCCATCACATGCTGGAGTGTGTAATCCCAGCACTCCAGAGGTAAAGGCAGAAAGACAGGATTTCAAAATCAGCCTGGGAGACACCACCTCCAAAATGAATAATGAAACGAATGCTTGCATCCGTTCCACAGTAGAGGCTCCTCCTAGGGTTGGTTTTCTTTTCTTTTCTTTTCTTTTTTGAAACATTATTTCCATCCACCTTTTCATTTGGCTCAAGTATCTTGGAGACTGGCTTGTGGCCACCGGTTCCAGCCCATTAAGTGGCCGAGCAATGGCAGCTACAGACCGGTCCTCAGTGGTCCGTAGGAAACTGATGGACAGCTACTACAGTGGTTACCTACACACCCTCAGACCAGTGACTCAGCAGTTGGTCCGTTCACCCTGCAATTCCTCCTTGGTCTCATCCTTTTCAGCAAGCACCTTCTCCATCTTGTCAGGGTCTCTACAGAAGCATGACCTCCAGTGGGCGGGCACTCATGGGAGATGGTGTCACACACACACCTTCCTAGGTCAGCGTCAACATCAGACCCACTGGGTGAGCACCCTGTCGTGGCACAGAGTGGAAATGTCCCTGTAGCACAGAACAGAATCTGTGTTATACATAGCCATGGTAGACTGGTAGATATATGATGTCTCTGTGAGGAGCTGAACGCCAATCCTGTGGCCAGCCACCAGCAGCAGCCATAGCTCCCTGAAGGCTGCTTGGATCTGGTTTGTGAATGTTCCAGGCATGAAGCAGCCAGCAACTCGAGTGGCTCCAGGGGCAGCCAAATGTCAGTACAGCTCATTGGCCACTGTCCCTGGAGATGATGCTGACCTCAGCGCTGTTCTCGGTGGCAACAAAGGCTTGAGCTGCCAGCAGCAGCTTCTTCCAGGCCCTCTTCAGGCTCTTGATGGAGACACCACCACTGTTTCTTTTGTGGATGTGTTCTTCCAGCTGGAGATCAAGAGTGGTGCCACCTAAGTATGGTCCTGTGGCAAGGAATGTGAGGACATCCTTCTCCTACATCTGCAGGACATCAAGGGCTCCAGACACTCTGCGCATTTCCCTTTACGTTACAATAGGAATCAAAAACAAAGCTACAGGGATCCCTCCCTGGAGAGCAGGGGCAAGTTCCTCTTAGACTTCTCGGTCTCCAATTGCTTCAGCAATTCAGGCTCATTAGCCACCTTTAAAAACGGAGTGGCCATGGAAAATCATTTGGCTATATGCTGAGGGTAAAGTATCCTAGAAGTAGATTCTTCTACTCTTGCTGGTCAGAAATAGCTCTTCCAGGCTGGCGTCAGTATGGCCGCCTCTCCCTCCTAACAGTATTGACGATGATGGAGACAGACATACAGATGACAGACATACAGATGGCACTTGAGGGGAGGATATATTAGGACAGAAGGGAGAGATGAAGACTGAAAGGAGAGAAGCGCTTTGGAGAAAACAGACAAATTATAAACCAGACTCAACCATTCTAAAGGAGCCAGGTGTTAGCATGCCAATCCCACTCTGGTTTGCACCCTGAAACAATACCATCACTGCTTTGTGATGGCATGGGACGGGGAGGTTGAGAGCGCTGGCTGCTCTTCTGGAGGATGTGGGTTCAATTCCTAGCACCCACATGGAGGCCCACAAACGATCTGTAACTCCAGTTCCAGGGGATCTGAGGCCCTCTTCTGTCCTCTGTGCGTACCAGGCACACACGGTACACAGACACACAAGCAGGCAAAACGCCCACGTACATGAAAACAAAGCAAGAACAGCAACAATGAAACCAACATGTACCGCCTGCCTGTGAAGCCGACAGAGGACACTTACAGCTCACTGCTCTGCATGAGTTCAATCAGATCCATGAAAAGCACGTCCCGGTTCCTTTCACAGAAGCCATCCATGTCATAGGAAACCTGGCCAAGAATGGGAAGAAGTCAAATTTTATCCTACACATGTCTTTGGCTAAACATATCCTTAAATGGGTATGGCTCTCCTCATTGGAAGGCAGACGTTTCTAGCTGTAGCCTCTGCCGTCCACACTTTGTGCTGTCGTTACCTAAAGGCTATCCGCTGGCTTAGATGACCATGACCTAAAGGTGGGTGATGAAGATCTGGTCCTTCAGATATGTGTGATGCTTCAGCTCTCAAGAACACAGGTCCATTTGTCTGTGGACCCCTAAGCATATCTGAGCAACACACAACGTTATTTTTCCCAAGTTCTGACCAAGGGAAGAAAAAGGGATCCTCGTGCTCACTCATCAAGTATGCCAACTGAAACTTGGTAATTGCTCTTAGAAGCAGCATCAGAGCTGTGCCCATCTGACCTGAACTCGATGCTCAGGGACCGTGATTAACAAGAGACTAGCTGGGAGGAAAGATTTTATCCATGGAGTTCCATAGGATCAGGAAGCATCCAACAGCCTTGACCCCAAATTCTACTAGGACCCTACATGGTTGTGTACCCCGTAGGTACCTAGTTACTCACTTTGTGAGGGAAGACATTAAAGTCAGTCCCAGTGCCCACGGGAAAGCAGAGGAAGGCAAGTTTGTGGTTGCAACCGTCAGGACAAAAGTCTATTGCTTCAGCAGCTGCGGTACACAGCAGATCTGTGCTTTTAAAAGAAGCAGCCCTGTAGGCAGTGCTTTGTTTTAACTCTTCAAAAAAATTTTTTTTGATTTTTCGAGACAGGGTTTCTCTGTAGCTTTGGTGCCCGTCCCGGAATTAGCTCTTGTAGACCAGGCTGGCCTCGAACTCCCAGAGATCCACCTGCCTCTGCCTCCCAAATGCTGGGATTAAAGGCTGCGCCACCACCTTCAAATTCTTTAAAGGTCCTATTTGTTGGGTGAATAAATAGCATGGATCTCTATTGGTTCACAGGAAAACAAATCCCACCCCTAAAGGCTCAAACTGGGGAGCCTGCAAAATGGACAGATCCTGGCCCACTGATCAGTGGTCTCGGGTCTTACCTTCCCGGCATAGTGGTGAATGATGAAGCCTTGGTTCCAGCTGTTGAAGTGCTCGTGGCTTCCGATCTGCATCTGGAGCTTCTGAAGCAGTGTCTGGTCGGCGCCCTCACCCACAGCATGCATGGTGGCACACACGTCATCCAGAATGCTCATGATTCCAGGAGGGTTCTGGAGAGACCGAGAAGGCAAGGCCCAGGTCACTGACCTCTCCAAATGCACAATACCTATGGGGTCACTTCTTAAGCCAGGAGACTGCTCCCGAGACCCAGATGCCATCTTGATCATCAGCGCTTCTTTCCAGGAAGAATGCGCTTAACACATTCCCAAAGGAGGTTTTATCATTCGGATCTAAAGATGGAGGAAACTCATTTCCAGGAAGATAGCTAGCTCCCTACAGGGCTTTATTTTATTTTATTTTTTTGTGTGTATGTGTGTATACATGTTCCTGTGTATGTGGTTGCATGATGGGGCTGGAAGATATGATCCTTTTTATGGCTCCTCATTTGCTATAATGAAGAGCTATCTTCCAGAATTCGGGAACAACTTCCATGTGCAACTTGGCATTTTGTACACATTCTTCCTTATTGTCATAATGAAAGCCTATTATTTTTTTTACGCCACACATTTGAACATTACTAATGGTACTGTTAAGATTCTGCTCAAGGGTGGTCTCCTTGTCAGCTGAAAAGCAATGGACACCGGGCATGGAGAATGAAAACTCACTGAAGGGTAGGTCAGTGAAGGGGACCACGGACTAGTACTTACGACTTTGCTCTCTATGAGGTCACACACGATTTTATTATTGAAGTATTCAATGGGCGTCCACCTTATTCCCTCCTGAACGTATTCTTCCTGGATGACAGAAATTAGAAGCTTGTATAAACCACCATGAAAGAGAACCTGGGTCCCTCTCACACACATTAAAACTTTCCCATCACCAAGAGGTGATAGAAAAGAAACACCTCGTTGTTTAATGGTTTTTATGTTTTGCCTGAGCCATAAAAATTGATACTATACAACTGTTTGTTTGTTTGTTTGTTGTTGTTTGAGACAGTGTCTCATGTGTCCTAGGTTAGTCTTGAACCCATTATATATCCAAGGATGACCTTGAACTCCTGACCCTCCTGAATCTCCACAGTGGTTTGAATGAGAATGGTCCTCGTAGACTCATATACTTGAATATGTGGTCCCCAGTTGGTGGAACTGTTTGTGAAGGATTAGGAGGTGTGGCCTTGTTGGAAGAGGTGTGTCACTAGGGGCGGGCTTTGAGGTTTCAAAAGATGCCTGCAATCCCCATGTGCTCTCCACCTTCTGTGTGGTGTGAGATGTGAACTCTCAAGTCGTTCTCGGCACCATCCTTCACTCTAATGTCATGGACTCAAAACCTCTGGGACGAGAACAATGAAATGTTTTCTTTTGTAAGTTGTCTTGGCTATGGTGTTTTACCACAGCAATAAAAAAAGTAGGGCCAGATCTTTCTTCTTTCTAGAACTGTGTATGTGACAGGCAGTTTGGGGACTCTACTTCCATCTGTCTGGTTTATTCTGCTCTCTTTCTATCAGGAGCTTCAGCTGATTTCCATGAGGGACTCTCCAGGTAGATGCAGAGAGAGCCTTTTACACCTACTACACACACAGCAGTCCCGACCCTTCTAATTCTGCCCTTCAGTAACAACCTCACCATTGTTCAATTCTTCAAGATACAAAACCAGGGATCTGGAGAGATGGCTCAGAGGTTAAGAACATTCGCTACAGGCCGGGCGGTGGTGGCGCACGCCTTTAATCCCAGCACTCGGGAGGCAGAGGCAGGCGGATCTCTGTGAGTTCGAGACCAGCCTGGTCTACAGAGCTAGTTCCAGGACAGGCTCCAAAGCCACAGAGAAACCCTGCCTCGAAAAACCAAAAAAAAAAAAAAAAAAAAAAGAACATTCGCTACTCTTGGCAGAGTGTCGCGGGAGGTCCTTCTGCTCCTTCAGCCAATAGCCGTTGAGAGGCACCTCCCGCAACAGCAGAGGATCCAGGTTCAATTCCAAGCACACAAAACACCTGTAACTTTAGTTCTTGAAGATTTGATGCCCTCTCCGGCCTCCATGGTCACCAGGAATGCACGTGGTGCACAGACACACATGCAGGCAAACACCCATACACATAATATGAAAATGTAAAAGAGGACACAAAGCTAGGCATCATTCTGGGTGAGTCTTAGCTAACTGCTAATTATTTTAAACAAATCCTGAATGTTAGATTTGACAGACTATGTACTGGATCTCCTCTCTACAGTTAACGTTATTTTCCGAGTTTCTCAATCCCAAACTTCTCTTGTAGGCAGGTTGGTCTTGAATTTATCAAGCATCATAAAGTTACCTATATGAGCCAGACCCTGCCTACTTTCTTCCATCTTCATTGTTATCACCCTCTCCTTTGGCTGCTTTACTCTGCCATTCTTCAGTGGTGGACAGCTAACAGTCCAGTATGTGGTTCCGAAACAGCTTTGGATATGTGTAGTTTCTTCCCAGACTGTATGTGTATCCAGAACCGCAGGAGTCACGGTTTAGAAAAAGGTTTTGTAGAAAATAATTAGTAAAGGACCTCATGGCTATATCACTCTGGACACAGGATGAGCCTAAACCCAGAGAAAGGAGAGAGAGGCGAGGGCATGGAGCAACAAAAGGTGAGGTAGAGAGTAGAGTCAGGCCACCACAGGCACAGAAGGCCAAGACCCACCAGCATGTAGCAGAGAAAGAATCCTAGGACTTTTCAGGTGTTTCCCTCTAGCCTTTGGAGGGGCTGCAAGGCTAGAATTTAGACTCTTGGTACCTAACTGTAAGAGAAGAAATGTTTGCTCCCTCAAACTCCCTGTTTTGATTTATGACAGTGACTCTGGAACTCTAAAACAACATGGCACCCAGAGTTTCAGAGAGCCTACATTGCACTTTTAGAACAGCGTGTATGCAAGGCAAAGTTCAAGAGAAAGAATGCAAATGCAGGCATTGTTAAAAATACGTATAGTTTAAGGGGAAGTCTGAAAGGTGCTGTACATCTGGGAAAGCGACGCGTTACCCAGACATGGAAGGTCAGCGCAGGGGTTCCCACTTCACCTTGGTCAGTGGGACCATCAGTCCAGCGCCTGACTTCACTGTTGACAGAGAAAGTACAGGCAGCAGACGGTATTTGCATTTTAAAGACCGAAATTCCAAGAGGGCTATGGCTTTACTGCTGACTTCAGTAGGTACATTTCCTAATACAAGATGGATACCCAGATCAGTCATCAAAAGAGAGATCGGAGCAAAGAAGACAGAGATGAGCATGAGAAGAGGGACCACTTACCTGTTCTGCCTTTAACGTCAGCTCAATAAAAATCTGCTGTAATTTCTCGTTAACGAAATTGATGCAGAACTGTTCAAAGCCATTTTTCTGGGGGAAAAGAAAAAGAAAAGAAGGTCTTTTCCTGCAGTCATTTCACACAGTCATTTAAAAAGTCATTTCTCAGCGATGCACTAGAATGTCTGTTTGAAGGGCAGCCTCAGGAACTCTGCTGCGTCAATAGAGGAAGCGCGTTTTATATTTAGGAGAAACTAATTTGGTTAAGGTACATGAAGAACTCACACAGGCAAAGAAGAGCTGGAGCCGGCTTCTTCATTGCCTAGAATTATTCTTGTTGGCCAGGGGAAACATCACCTCCTCCTAAGCTCTGATGATTCAAACTGGCCTTACACAGAGTCAACTTCCTCCCTCCCTCCCTCCCTCCCTCCCTCCCTCCCTCCCTCCCTCCCTCCCTGCCACCCTCTTTGCCACACTCCCTTCCTTCCTATTTATTACTTTTATTTATGTGTGTGCATGCGTGCGTGCGTGCGTGCGTGCGTGTGTGTGTGTGTGTGTGTGTGTTACACATGGGCATGGCCATGGAGGCCAGGGAGAGGGCATCGGATCCCCTGGAGCTTCAGTCACAGTGGTTGTGAGCTGTCTCATGTGGGTGTAAGAAACTGAGCCCAGGTCCCCTTGAAGAGCAGCAAGGGCTTCTAACCACTGAGCCATCACGTCAGCCCCCCCCCATTTATCTTTCTTGCTTTCTCATCTCCCTCCTTTCTTTTATTTTTCTGGTGTGTATGTGTGTTCATGAGTGTGTGCAGGAGCCCTCACTGTGAATACAGAGCTGATATGGAGTGATGGCTCCCCGTCTTATTCCCTTACGACGATCTCAAAACCTAGAGCTGGGCTGGTGGCCAACAAGCCCCAGCGAGCCCTGCCTCTGCCTTCCACAGATTACATGGATTTGCAGCTATTTTTGCCTGAGTGTTGAGAATTTGAACTGAGGTCCTCATGCCTGCAAGGCAATACTCATCACCACTCAGCCGTTTCCCCAGCCTTCCTTACCTGAAATATTTCAAAGCCGTAGATGTCTAGGACGCCGATGTTGTATTCCTCGTGGTCCTTCTCCATAGCTTTATTGATGGACTAGCAGAAAACAAACACAGCACAAATGAGTCCTTGCATCCAGACCGGACAGACATGGGGTGGAACAGGGGTACTGCCCAGCAGCTACACTGATCCCTGGAGACAGGACAGCTTGAAGAGGGAGTTTATGCTTTCAAAACAAGTGTAGTGGGGGCAGGGTGTGTTTCTACAGCCATGGCAGAGCTAGTACTCCTTAAGAAGTCCGGAGACCTGGAAGAAGCTGTTGTCTTGAGTGACACAGTAAGATCCTGCCCTGAACGAGGCTCCACTCCTGCAAAACTTGCAACTGCCAGTCAGATGTCCCCAGCTCAGCAGCCCTTAACCCTAACAGAACACAGTGCTTCACTGATGCTGAAGATAAAGTGGTCCCAGTTCCCAGGAGCACAGGGAGAAGGTGAACGATCTACAGATAACATCGATTATTAGTGTATGTGCGTGCACATTCATGTGTGTGCGCGCACACGTGTGTATGGGCATGTGGAGGCCAGCCGTTTGTCAGGTGTCTTCTTCAATTGCTTTCTCCATTATTATTATTGCTGCTGCTGCTGTTATTGTTGTTATCTGGGGGTATGTGTGTAGTGTGTATGTGAGTGTAAGTAGTATTTGGAACAGAGTATAGACTTTATCTTATTCTGGCATTAAAGATATCACTGGTTAACCCAGATTTACACTGCTGGCTTTCCACTACAGAGTATGATTATGCATCTCTACACCAGAGGCAGGGCCAGCAAGATGGCTCAGCGGACAAAGGTGCTTGCTGCCAAGCCTGCTGACCTGAGTTCAATCCTTAAGACCCACACAGTGGAAGGAGATACCTGACTTTGGCAAGCTATCTCCTGATCTTTTGAGTGTGTGCACGCACACACTTAACTAATAATACATTTTAAAAAATCATAAGTAGCTGAGTGGTGGTGGTGCATGCATCTAATCCTAGCACTTGGGAGGCAGAGGCAGGTGGATCTTCAAGTTTGAGGCCAGCCTGGACTACAGAGTTCCAGGACAGCCAAAGATACACAGAGAAACCCTGTCTTGAAAAACAAAAACAACAACACCCTCCCAAAACATAAGTATATTCACATATATACTATGTGAATATGACTAGGCAGTATGCTGTGCTCAAAAGGATCAGGGTTAATTTAATAGTACATATAAAGTCAAGCTGGGGTTGTAACCCAGTTGGACGAGTGCTTGCCTAGCATGTATGAAGGCCTAGGTTCATGATCCCCAGCACTGCATAAACTAGGTATTGTTTTAATGTACCATAAACAATAATACATTCCTGTATCAACACCCAGGAGGTAGAGGGGCAGAAAGATCAGAGATTAAACGTCATCTTCAGCTATACATTGAGTTTGTAGTTAGCCTGGACTACATAAGACACTATCTCAAGTCTGGCTGTGGTGGCACGTGACTTTAATCTCAGCATTTAGGAGGCAGAGGCAGGCGAATCTCTGAGTTCAAGCCTAGGCTGGTCTATAAAGTGAGGACAATTAGGGCTACACAGAGAAAACCTGTTTCAAGACAAAAACAAACCCAAACAAACAAACAAAAAGGACACATCTCAAAACAAAACAAAAAACAATCAAACAAAAAACCTCTCTCAAGAGATAGATAGCCAAAACCTTTGATATTTACCCCTTGAAAGATACAGCCCAATTTCCATCCCAGGTGGACTACTCTTGGTGGCTTGCTCAGAACAGACTGTGTCAAAGTGATAATAATCAAGACATAAAAAACTCAGGCAGGTGGTGGTGGTGCACGCCTTTAATCCCAGCACTTGGGAGGCAGAGACAGGAGGATCTTAGTGAGTTCAAGACCAGCCTGGTCAAGAAAGCGAGTTCCAGGACAGCTACGACTGTCACACAGAGAAACCCTGTCTCGAAAATACAAAAACAAACAAAAAACCCAAAACAAACAAACAAACAAAAAACACCTCATGGCCTTTTGCTCACACTCCCTGTCTTAGATCACTGACTCAGGGGGAAAGCAGCTGCCAGTTGTGAGGACACTGAGCTGCCCTAGGAAGAGGTCTGCACAGCTATGAACAGGAATATCTAGAAGTTCGATTCAGGATTCACCAGAAGCAGAGAGGATACACAGAGCAGAGGGGGACATGGTAGCAATGCAGGGCAATGAGGCAAGCATGAGAACACACTCTCAGTCAATGCGTTCCCTATATCTAACACCTGAAGCTTTGCCCATGCCCGCCCATGCTTACTTACATCTACCAGGAAGTCAAAGACCCGTGCGTGCAGGGCCTTGGCGAGCGCATCCCTGGTGTAGCAGGCCTGCTCCACGTTGAGGGTCACGTGGATGGACTCCGACTTTCCTCCCCACTTACTATCCATCTGCCGGCTCGTTAGCTTCTCTTTTAACCGGTCTTGGTTTATACCCAGCAGATACGCAGGAAAAGCCAAAACTGCAGAATAGAAAACATGATCATCTTTCAGAACTGCAACCATTATTTCCCAAGCACAGGGAAGCCCTTGCGCATGTATGAACAGATAATGGGCATCAAAGTTAACTTCTAAAACTTCCGCTCTGTCAGGGAAGACTTATTATCAATGCCGTGCACATTCTGTTTGTTTTCCCCAGTGGTTTTATTCTGTAAATCAATCCCTATGATTACTGAGACTTCCAATCACTCAAATCGAAAAAGGATGCAGGCCAATCTTCCTTCTCCCTCCGCTTCCTCCCCCCACCCCACTGAGATCACACCGAGATACTGAAAATGGACATTTCTCTGTGCTTAAGACAAAGACATCAACAGGAACTCAACCAACAAACATTTCTTTGGCTTTGATGAATGTTTTCTTCCTTTGGTGCAATGTTTTCATGGACTCATTTACAGAGAACTTGTAACAGCTTATTGTATCATGGACACAATAAATCCAACAATCAATCCCCTACTGATCGAACACTTACACAGTGAGGGATTGCAAAAAGTAGATAATAAAGAGGAAAAGACAGTAAATAACTAATAAACCCTGAAGACAATTTAGAAATTTTATCAAATAAAGAATCCTCCTGGAAAGCAGAATGCATCGGAACAGACCATGCAATTCTAGAAGAATTTAGGACAGGAAGCTATTAACGCTTTCTGGGGTAATCAAGGAAGGGGCTTCATCTGGACTTGGAGAGCAAGAAAGAGTGGGATTTGTACAGATGTGGAGACGGAAATGATATGTGCTAAGGGGAACAAGCTGGGGGGCAGAGGCATGGCTGGACTACGCTCTGTGTTGTGTAGATAAGTAACTGCTATAGCTGAAAGCTATGGTTAAGATTGGGATAGATTTCGATGCACTGGGGAAGGGTGTTCTGAGTTGGGGGTGCAGGAGGCAGAGGGGTCTCAGAAGGCCTGTGTGTATGTATTTCTGTGCTTGTGTGGGTGTTCACAAGAGACCAGAGGTCAATGACAGATGTCTTCCTTGGCCACTCTCCGCCTTATTTTTTGAGACCAGGTCTCTAACTGAACTGGAGCTCGTTGATTTGACCATGCAGTTCACCAGCCACACCTAGGGATCCTCCTGTCATGGTTTCTCCAGTGCTGGGATGACGTGTACCTAAGCACAACTCCTGTAGATGGGTTCTGAGGATTGAAAGTAGGTTCTTTCTTGACTTGCATGGCAAGTACTTCACCAGCTGTGCCATTTCCCTACCCAGAAGGCTTCAATAGACATCACAGGAGAGTCCTCTGGGGTGGCAAGTGAACAGAGGAACTGATTGGTGTCACAAGACACAGTACTACCTCACAACATGCACTGAAGTATTTGGGGGTCTTCGAAGAGAAAACTGAAAGCTTCCATGGGTGTGGCAAGTTGTTTCATACTTGCCAAGAGAAAAGTTACCAGGACCAAGGGGATTCCCTTGATTTCTGGTTATAATATTCAAATCTGGATAAATGACACCATTCTTGGGCATGAAAGAGTATTCAGATTTCCTAAGACAAATGAAGGACTTTATAGATTGTAGATGTATTTTTTTCATTGGGACCGGTGGCTCCACAATAAACAACCTGGGGACTTATTATTAATTATGAAAGCTTGGCCAATAGCTTAGGCTTGTTTCTAACTAGCTCTTAAAACTTACATTAACTCATTTCTATTCATCTATGTGTTGCCACATGACTCATGGAATAGATACAAATGAAAAATCTGAACTTGGATAGGATTCTCTCTCTCAGTATAAAATTTTGCTGGTATAAAGACTGTATTGAGATCTTATGGATAGTATCACCATTGTGGCATATACCAATCATCCCAACACTTAGGCAGCAGAATTACAAGTTCAAGGTCAACCTGGGCTAAACAGTGAGATTCCATCTCAAAAACAAACAAACAAACATATAATAACAAAACAAAATCCCTAAAGGACCCTTTTAAGAGTGGGAAGATTTCATCAGCCTCCCAATAAAGCCGGATCTCCTTAGACTGCACAGAGGGCATTGGGATTTGATGGATGGATGTTTCTCAGCATTAACTTCTAAAGAGTCAGTCAATAAACATGCCAATACCAGAACAACGTACTTCTCATCCATATGAGGATTTCACACAGGGATTTCAGCTTCCTCTCATAAAGAGCCTGAGGCATTGATTTTATCAAAAATCTGCCTCTTAGAAGCTAATTCTTCCTTTGAACTGAGTGAGGTCAGCGGATATTCATGAGTCACACTGGATGTGTAGTTGCAGAGACCAGGGAAACATTCACCAAGTTTCTGAGATAGATAAGCCATTCCCATCAGCATCAAGTAGGATATGACTTACTAGATGCCATGGGCCTTATCGATAGTCAATGGTTTATAGAAGGGATGGGAAGACAGTTGAGATGGTAAAGTTCTTGCTGAGCAAGTGTGAAGACCTGAGTTCAATCCCAGAACCCACGTAGAAAAGCTAGATGTGGTGGTACACCTCTGTAATCCCAGAGCAGAGGCTCTCTGACTGACCAGCCTAGCCTAACTGGGGAGTCCCAGGTCCTAGTGAGAAGATGGATGGACCTTCAGGAACAACCCGAGGTGGACTTCCGGTCTCCACATGTACACATGTGCATGTGCACAGACACACATACAGACACAGTAGCTGAGCACGGCAGCACACACTTGTAATTCCAGTCACTCAGGAGACTGAGGTGTGAGGTCTTCAAGGTCAGGTCAGGCTGCCTACTGAGATTCCATTAAGTTAATGCCCGTTCACCAGGGCTTCTCCCGCCAGGGAACTCCACAGTGAGCAAACAGCTTTATACAATGAATAGTCAGTTCAATGTGCCTGTTTTGTAAACATGGGATTCTCCTCAAGTCCGTAACCACGCCAAAAGTGGGGACGAATCGGGCTGTCTGGTAGATGCTTCACGCCGTTATCTTTACGGTCTTAGCTAAGAAAACCAAACAAGGCTGAGACGAGATCCTCTGAGACAAAACAGACAGGAGGGAGTGACCGGCCAAGTGCTATTCTTCCGTGTCTTGTAGCTCTGCAGAAGAGGGTGGATCTCAAAGGCTGCAGGCTCTTCAGAAACAAGGCATGGAGTGTGGCCAAGAGCCGGAGCCACAGGCTTAGCGAGAGAGCTCAGCAGACGAGGAGGAAGTACGACACTTGGTTTGGACAGAATCCATGCCATGGTTTTCAAACACAAGGTTTTATGGGCTCGTATTTTCTTCTGTGGCTGCCCTGGTGCTGAAATTATAGTTTTGCTTAGCCCAGCTTCCTCCAGGCTGTGAATTTCCATGAGGGTGTGTGAGAGGGGCCGAGGTTGGGGAAGAACTTCAGCAGTGAGGCTCGGGGAAGGAGAGGCAAGAAGCAAGGATTAATCGTGAAAGGTTGGCGTAAGGCCTGTGGAGTTCTTCAGTCATCAGAACCAGGAAGAACCTGCTAGGAGAATATTTCAACACCTTAAGTTGATGAGGGAAGACTTAATGTGTAAGGGGAGGGTCAACCTAAGTTTCCTACTTAAATTTGAACTACAAGGAAGACAGAGAAGTCAAAAGGATGTAGCGAAATGAAATTCCTTTTTCATACGGTTAAAGGAAGTGGCAGGTTTAGGGAGCTTGCCATAGTAGGCACAAAGCCCCTGGTCCCACTCCTAGCATCACATAAGCCAGGTGTTGCAGTAATGTAGAAAAAAACTCAAAATAATAAAACTGATGTTATACAGGATTTCCTTATGTATTTGCTTAGGGGACACTGAATCACACAAACAAAACTTAGCTAAAGGAGCCCTGCCTCCAAAATGCCCCAGAGATAAGTAGGCTACTAATTCGGCCTGGTAGAGATAGGGAAACTTAGGATAGAAGGGTGTTAATGTTTATTCATCAGGACTGACCAGCCATTAGGCTCCATTCCCACGACAAAGGAGACTTTCAACCAGTCAAGAGGCCCCGTTCCCACTCCCAAAGATGTACCATTCACGAGGGGCAGCACAGGGTGACAATTATCATTAAGTCTCGATCTGCCACTAAGTCCCCTGTCCTCTTATGAGGAAAAGCTTAATTCTGCCAGGTGCGCAAGATGACCCTGGGTAACAACCACTCGAAAGGGAACAACACTGGTGTACTTAACATAACCCTGGCAGCATGCAATACCTCTGCTGCGTAAACCTCCTACCTGCCCAAGCGGCCAGCCTTACAGTTTCCTGCTTCTGATTAAACGGTTGAAGTGTAACCGGGGCTGATTCGGAAAGAGATTTAAGGATGACAGCGTTTGTGGAATGCACGAGCCTAACGCATCAGTAAAATCTCCCGTTCAGGAGTGACTGCTATGGCCGCTAGCCTCACTTGGCCAGGCACTTAAGTAGAGAGCGTCCCTTCATCTCTAAGTGTGTGGCGTGAGTTCTCACTGAGAAGGCTAGCTTTTCTCTAACAGGGATGCACACCTGTCACCTTGTCATTTGGGAGGCAGACACAGGAAGATCAGAACTTCCTGATCCTTCCAAGTGTCACCCTTGGCTACTGAGGGAGCCTGGGCTCCATGAGGAAGACCAAAATAAAGTAAATATGGTTTATTAGGCTTTGGTGGGGTTTCGAACCCATTTATCAGTGGGTGGGGCCGCAGCCGTCATATGTCCTTGAACTCAGTGGTTTTAAAGTAGTATTTTTTTCTTCAATAAAGTTCTTAAGTTAATTTAATATTTAATCACACTCAGGTAATATTTGATCCAAAGTACACAGTTTTACTTTCTTGATATGGAAAAGCACTCAAGCATCTCTGTTAAGGTTTGACTGGATTCTCAGCAACATACAGGAAATCCTTCGCCCCCACCGGTCCAAGGTCCAATAGATGGTTAATTTGCGCCAGTTTGCAAGGGATTTTAGCCCTTCCCTTCACTAGGAAAGCTGATGTCTCTAATTATGAAAGGCATGGGTAGCTTTTATAAAGCTTCCCTTGATAAATTTACTCCAAAGACATACTGGAATAAATTTATAAGAATATTTATAAGAATAAATCTTACAGCAGTAAGATGGAATGAGCCAAGGTTTGTTCTGTCTGCTTTTATCTCCTGCATGCCAGAATCACAGGGAAGCTCCACCAAGCCGTGTTTATGGGTGTTGGGGCTCAAACCCAAGGTTTTATGAATGTCAGGTACCAATTGAGCTACACGCCCCAGACACCATCTTAATACTTAGCAACAGATGGTGGTTAAACAACTCAAAGCATATCCAAGCAATACAAAGCTGTGCAGCTATAAAAGAGAAATGCATACAGATTCATCTCCCAGATACAGTGCTACCTGGACAAACACTCGTGGAACACAGTGATAGAAGTTCACATCACAGTCTGGAAACAGGAGAAAGATGTATGTATGGTCACTATGCAACTCCCGTCTCTGGAAACCCTGATGACCACCATAAGGGAGGCAGAGATGGGCAAAGGCATAAACAGGTACCCAGCTGACCATGCTACTATATGACCAACTGAAGAACCCAGAACCAGAAGAAGGAGTGGTGGTTAGGGCTGTGTACTTCTCTGTTAAACCGACCTGGCTCCTAGCTTAGCCTTCTCTGGCCTCCACTGTACCACCATCCCTCCTCAGGGAATTTCACAAACAGTTACCAGTTTCACCAGCCTTCCATATGTGCCAGAAAAGGCTGCTAGCCCTGGATGTCATCACTGAACAGTGAAATCCTTGTTGGTTGGAAGAACCAGGGACATGCTTGCTGGGTCAGGGTCAAACTGATACTCAAGTACAAAGAGGCAGTAAGGATTTTACTTCTCAGGGAGCCAGAGAATCCCAGTCTCCTTCCATAGACACCACCAGCGCAGCAGAACTGTGAAACGGACGTAGGTAGGTGCCGATGACCCTTCTGTACTCTTGGGTGCATTGGTTTCACATTAAGGGTAAAGTCCGGGGCGTCTACAGGCAGAGTCACCATTGTGATTAGGTCATATTCCTAGGCTTCATGCACACTCGGCATTTTTCCTGTTTCCTGGACACTCCCTTGTTAAATATATTTGTTTTTATCAGATAAAGATAGACATCGACATCAGACGTTAGCAGAACTTCCCTCTTTTATGAGAAAAAAAATGAAAACATAAAAAAGGATCCTTATTTGGAATGGAAATCTTCCTACTGCACTGTCAGCAATGAGTGGGATACTATTTATTACCAGGCATCTAAAATTATCCCCAAAGAATGCTGAGAAGGGGAGAAATGCCTTCCTGGGTGGCTGGGGTGGATGTGAGTTCTGAGAACGGCCTGGAGGACCACTGATGCCTGAGAGGCTAGGGTCATAAGCCATAGGCTTTGTGGTAGATCACAGGCATAGGGGACCAGTAGAACTTACTGTAGGAAGGACCCTAGTTTCCTTTGAAAGAATAAAAATGACCATTCGGGTCTCAAGGCTAAGACAAACGTGGTCACCAGGAATGTCAACCCAATGGTCAAAGTTCATTTCTCTTTGTCCAGAAATCTAATCTAAGTCAGATCCATGGGACAAACTACAAACCCATGAGCATCTTGTCCCTTGCCTGCCAGGACATCTAGGGACCTGTCCATCAATAAAGCCAGGTCCAGGAGGGGTTTTCACCAAGTGGCTCATTTGAGACACTAAGCCAGTACTCTAATCATCAAAGCACGCTTCATCTTTGAGACTAGACCAGTGCAACGGCTCAGTGGGTTCTGATGCCCTAATTTCCATTCCCAGGCCACACATGGTAGAAGGAGAGAACCAATTCCCACATGCTGCCCTCTGACCTCTACATACATGCCACGGCTTGTGTGTGTACCCCCAAACTAAAAAATAATAGTAAATGAGATGTTCATTATTATACCAGGTTTAGTTCAAGGTTGAATTCTGCCAGGCTTCTCCAAGGTTAATAATGAATAGAAATAATTTTCAAATTATCTGTGGTATAAGACGTGGAGGTAAGGGAGAGAAGAGGAATGGGGGGGAGTAGGAAAAAGGGAGAAGAGGGTAGAGAAAACCACATAGGAGAGGAGGAAGGAGAGAGGAGAGGAAGAGGAAATGGGGGGATAGAGAGAGGAAGAGAGATGAGACAACACAGGGGTGAGGAGGGGAGGGGAGGGAAGGGGAGAGGAGGGGAGAATGGGTGCATTAAAGAGATCTAGTCTCTCCTGAGGACACATGACTTCTCATTTCTAACCAATGCACCTCATTAGCAATCTAGGCCAAGCCAAGGGGTAGGTCACCCCTCCCTCCCTCCCTCCCTCCCTCCCTCCCTCTTTCCCCTCCCTTCACAGCACCGGCAGAGCTACGCACATTCTTCGCTCTCCACCGCGGCATAGTTGCCCACTTCTTTGAAGCTGATGTTTCCCAAGTGGAGAATTCCAGCCACAATCTGCAACACCAGCGTCTGCTCTTCTGAGAAGATCCCAATCACATTCATGGCGTGCTGGAAGACACAGAGAGGGGTTAGCTAGACAGCCTGGCTGCTGACCGTGTGAGCAGGCGACAAACACGGCATGGAGCGACTTGTACAGTGAGTGTGTAGCTTCGCCTGAGATGATGGGAACTCTCCATCAATGTGATCTGTAACCTGCGTACTTGCTCATCTTTTTTTGTGTGTGTGCACAAGCATGTGTATGTGGAGGTCAGAGGTTGATGTAAGGTGTGTCTTTGTCATTTGATTTCCACGTTTAGTTGTTTGAGACATGATATTCCATTAACTTGGACTTCACTGATTTGGCTAGACTAGATAATCAACAAGACCCAGGAATCCTCCTGGCTTTGCTTCCCCAGGGTTGGGATGACAGTGTATGCTGCCAAGCCCTGCTGCTACAGTTACTGCTTCTCCTCCTCCTCCTCTTCTTTATGGGTTCTGGGAATCGAACTCGGGCCTCAGGCAATTTGTGACAAACAATTTGGCAAACAATTTGCTGACCGAGTCACCATATCCCTAGACTTCATGTGTTATCAGAAGTCCTGCTGGAAGGGCAAGTCTGTCTTTAAATACAATGAACTCTCTAGGAAAACCTTAGACCCTAGAGGATCTCCAAGAAGGGAGAGTCTGGGTACAAGCTTCCAGGTCTGCCCTGTCCCAAGTGAGTTCTGGCTGCCAACCCTCTTCAAGGGTATTACTTTCCCATATCCAACCACCCCAAGATGTTCTCTCCTTTGTGGAGAGGGAGACAGAAAGATTTTATTAGCAAAAACATCTTTTAAAATCTCTAGAACTACAGACCACTAAAAGCCAAGTTTCTGAGTCCATTAAATTAAAGTAGCAGAGTCTTGGATTTCTGTAACTTGAGACAACTTTTCCCAAGGACAGTGTTGAGCCCTTCGCCCACTGCTTTCCCCTCGTTTCTTGAAGGCTGTGGCTGGGCAGTCTTGGGACCTGTCACTTCTGAGCCAACTCTCCTCCCATTGACTCCGCTGCTCATTCTGGGTCCCCCCTTAGTTCTCAGTAGACAGGCCTGAGCTTGCTGTTGACTCAAGAACAACATCCTGCAGTACTCGAAGGATGAGAGGGTAACAGGCCTACCTCCAGAAAGGTTTAGACTACATGATTCAGGTCAGTTTCAGGCGGGTCACAAAACCTTGAAATGCTAGTGCTGTAACCCAGACTGTGACATGTGTTTGATGTGAGCGGCCCAGGGCACATTACAACATTGTCCTTTGACCACGAAGCTCAGAGGTAACAAAAAGTCATTGGAAACAGAAAAACAAGATCAAGAGGATGAAACAAACAAAACTTAAGTGTTTTACATTTTTTGTTTGCTTATTTGTTTGTTTTTCAAAACAGGGTCTCGGTCTCACTATTGTAGCTCTGTAGACTCGGCTGGTCTTGAGCTTACCAAGATCCACCTGCCTCTGCCTCCTGAGTACTGGGATTAAAGGCGTGTGCCACTATGCTCAGATATATATATATATATATTTGTGTGTCTGTGTGAGTGTGTATGCTATATGTGTGCAGGTACCCACAGATGCCAGAAGAATGTATTAGATCCTCTGGAACTGGATTTCTAGGCAGGTGTGAGCCGCCAGGTGTGGCTGCTGGAAACCGAACGTGGATCCCCTGCAAGAACAGCAAGCACTCTTCTCCAGGCCCTAAAATTTTCTATCTTCAATGAAGATCACAAAGTGGCTTGTGGCCTTCCTAAGGAACAGCTCTCCATGTATTTATTGACTGCTCAGCAAACTAGCAGGCTAAACTTACCCCCACAACTATCTCGGTCTGTTTATCAGAACACTGTTGCAGGAGGGTAATGACGCATTTGCTTTTTACTCATTTCAAACCATAGTGTGGCAACTGGATGCATGGCTCTCCAAGGTGCTGAACCCGGGTTTTCCGTAGTGCTCACAGTGACTGCGGGGGCAGGTAGTACTGTCTGCTTCATTGATCTTTCCTGCCCTCCGCCTCAGTTGACACTCAGGAAGGACAGCGGAGACTGCCCTGCCCGGTACCGGCACTTACCAGGGTTTCCTGGAACTCCCGTTTGTCGTCGATGTCATCGACCTTGTAGGACCCTGAGAGGCTCAGGTAGTAATAGTAGTCCATGCTGGTGATGCCGAGGCTTTGCTTCTGCTCTGCAGAGGCACCCTCGATGAGCTGCCGTAAGAATACACAGGACGTGTCAGGACACGGCCCACAAACACCCACAATCACCTTGGGGTTTCAGGACTACCATCCCTGAGCCCAGGCAGAATCTGAGGGAGTTTATAAATATCATTTGGGGTTGCAGTTGTATAAGCCCCAGATTGGTCTACAAGCTGCAGTTTTTGTTGTTTTACGGTATATGGATGCTGCCTGCATGGATGCAGTGCCCATGGAGGCCAGAAGAGGGCATCAGATCCTCTGGAACTGAGTTGGAAATGGCTGTGAGTACCAGGTAGGTTCTGGGAACTGAACCTGGTCCTCTGAAAGATCACTCTTAAGTACCTAGTCATCTCCCCAGCCCAACTTCCAGTTCTTAACTCTGATAAAGCCTGAGAGAACTCAGGCTTTCTTCATGTCTATAAAGAACTGTATGCTGTACTAGTGGCCCCATGGAAAAGTAGAATACAATTCCTACCCAACTTAGTTCTTCTACACTTCTTGCCCCAGGATGTATATTTGTAAATGGAGGCTTCTTGTTCGTTTCCTAGATATCCAGACCCGAGTAATCACACAGAACTATATTAATTACAACACTGTTTGGCCAATAGCTCTTATATTTTAAATTAACCCATTTCTATTATTCTGCATATTACCACAGGGCTGTGGTTTACCAGTGTTGGCATGTTATTCCCTTGGCAGCTACATGGTGCCTCCCTGACTCTGCCTACTCTTTCTCTATATCTCTGTTCGGATTTCCCATGTGGCTTTACTCTAAGCCATTGGTCAGAACAGCTTTATTCATCAACCAATTAAAAAAGCAACACAAATACAGAAGGACATTCCACGTCATATATTTTAGAATGGCTATGGGTTATTTCTCTGCATTCTGAAACCTCCTGGTCTACTGAGTTCCTCTGTTTGCTTCATGCTTATGGTTCAAGATGGGAGTTCTTTGCTTCCTATTCCTGCCATCACGCCTGCTGCCTGTTGCCATGCTGGTCCCAGCATGGCCTCCCACCCTCTGAATTGTAGGCCCAAATAAACTCTTTCTTCCATAAGTTGCCTTGGTCATGGTGTATATCACAGCAACAGCAAAGTGACTAAGACAACCACTGTCCCCAGTTTATGCGGTGCTGGGGATTGAACCCAGGGCTTTGTGCATGCTAGGCAAGCACTCTACCAACTGAGCCACATCCCAGCCCCTGAAGAATCTTGGTGTACCACCTATAACCTTTCCCCTATTCTTGCTTGTTTGAAGACAACACCTCCCTCCTGTTCAGTCTTCTCGCTCAGACACATAAAAAATACCCTCCTCTTGTTCAGTTTTCTTGCTCAGACACATGTGCCCACTTCTCCAGCTCTGACTGTATAGGCTGCTCTCTGCCTTCATTGAACACTTTGCCTTGAGCGTCCTCAAGCCACGCCGTCTGCTTCCTCACCACGATTTAGCCACACTCTGTAGCCTCTCCTCTTATGGCTCTGGAAAACTGCTCTCCCGCCTTCTTTCTCAAGGCTCAAGCCAACAGGCTGTTCTCGGTCCTGCCTGTTTCCTCCTCCCAGAACTTAGAAATTTGACCCCGAGGCTTTCTGGAGAGCAGCATCAAGCTCGCCAGGCCCCTTCTTCTACACGGTTCCCCTGGTCCTAGATAGAAGCCTTATTTCTCTCTATGCTCGCTATGCAGTTTTTCAGCAAATAGGCATTAAAAGAATTGGTTGCCATTGGAGACGGCTGTGTAACTGAGAGATTGATGGTGAGCTTCTTGCATGAGTTAATCTCTTTCTAACCTAGAGGTCCTAGAACACCACTGGACCAAAGAGAAACCAAACCGCAGATTCCTAATATGAAAATAATCATTAGGTTAACTCGAACATTACAGTTTTGAACATGGCATGCTTATATTTCTATAGACTCAAAAACGTTTTTCCAAATGGCTGGATTGGCAAGGTCGAGAGGCCCATGCCTATGATCTCAGCTACTCGAGAGGCTAAGGTAGGAGGATCACAAGTTTGAGGCCTGCCCAGGCTACCAACTGAGTTCGAGGCTCTGTCTCAAAATGAAAGAAGTAAAAAGAGGGTTGAGGATACAGCTCTGTGGAAGAGCGCTGGCCTGGTACTGAACAACAGAACTGGATGATCGCCAATGAAACAGTCGGGGCATGCTGGGCTTGCTCTGAGGATCCCAAGCCTGCGGAGACACTCTCATCCAATAGTGACCCTGTTGGAGGTATCCGCCCCCGGACACTTGGCTCCCATCACCCGACTTCCTTGCTCAACACCTCCTCCCCTCTCTGCCCAGGGTGCTCCTTCCTTAGTGGACAGTCTCTGTCTTTCCTTAGCTCCAGCTTTCCCCACACAATTCCCACTTGGGAAATCATCAAACAAACACTCCCGCTTCTGTTTTTGAAGTTTGTTAACAATTTCCTAATTATTTAACTTTGGGGAAATTTGCCTTGTTGCCCTAATTGTAATTCAACACTCCTTGAGGACGGGGATATCCCCACGCTCCTTTTAGACACGCGCACAGACCCCAGGGCATCTCTCTGGGCTTGAGAGCCGAGAGGCAAAAAACTGATCGTATTATTGCTCATGCTCCTGCACACTTGGCGATCAAAGACAAACAAGGGCTCCTCTTCACCACGTGGGGCCCAGGAATTGAACTCAGGACATCACGCTTGGTCTCATGGTGCCTTCATCCTCTGAGCCATCTCACTGGCCTTTCCAGTTTTGTTTTTTCCTGTTTCTTGTTTTTTTTTTGAGACAGGGTTTCTCTATGTAGCTTTGGAGCCTGGCCTAGAATTCGCTCTGTAGACCAGACTGGCCTCAAACTCACAGAGATCCGCCTGTCTCTGCCCCCCCCCCCCCCCCCCCCGAGTGCTGGGATTAAAGGCGTGCACCACCACCCGGCCAGCTTTGTTTTGTAATATGGAGAAGGAATAAAGGATTGGGAAAGAAAAACGGCAAAGGAAAACCTGGTAGAATATGTGAAAGCTCCTCTCTCCCGGGTTCCTCATCACCACTCTGGACTTTTCCAGAAGGAAGTTGGAGATCTTGCCACCATCTGGTTCCCCACCTGGACTGAACTGGATTTCAAAGTATTTTCCCTGCAAGACAATTAGCAATTTCCTTTAGTACTTGGTAAACAAAAACACAGACTTGGAATACAGGGCATAATTCAAGGAAATTCATTAATGGAAGACATTCTGGATTAGCCCAGCTCTGAGCTAGACTTCCTTACTTTATACCAAACAATGCCCTGGCACTTGCCAGTCACACAGTTCTGCATTCGGAGGATTAATCCCATGGCCAGACTAAATAAGGAGAACTTGTAACATGCTCATTTTCTCCCCATCTGTGTCTGAAGACAGAGACCCGCACAGTGCCCAGGTTGCCACATTGTTCTTCTAGAAGAATGGATTAATCTTCAGTCAATAGGATCTTGGTTATTATCAAATTCTCTATAATGCTTGCCTGTCCAAGATACAGAAAATTACATATGGCTTTAAACCTACATTTCCTAATAATTAGTGAGAGTATCACTTGATATTATCAGGCATGGGAGAGAGAGAGAGAGAGAGAGAGAGAGAGAGAGAGAGAGAGAGAGAGACAGACAGAGAGAGAGAGAGAGAGAGAGAGAGAGAGAGAGAGATTTCCCCTCTTTGATGTCATTATATATGACACACAGAGAAAAATATCTATATTTCCTCCTCTATTAGGGTTACAAGGTTATAAATGCTGGGCTTGCAATTTTTAAAGACTGACTGAGTTATCCTCTCAGAATAAAAAAAAATAACTTATAAGAGGAAAAGGCAAGGGAAGTCATAATGACATTTTCCCTGCTCTCTAAGGAAGGCGAGTATGGGCAGGTAGCTAAAGGGTTAAAGTTGACAGTGTCTATTTTTACAAGGCATGTTAAGAATGATAATTAGAGGAAAAAGGTCATGTGGAAAATTCATTCACAGCGTGTTTCTTCTGTCATTACCTAGAAAGGTCAGAATAGAACACCCCAACTATGAAAGATGAAGCAAGCGAGAATAAGGGCAGACAATGAGGGGCGTCACGCGGGTGTTGTAGATGGCTGTGGGAGAATGACAATGACTGCCAGAGACGTCGGGAGACTTCTCTAGGAAATAAGACATTCCTTCCTGAATAAAGGCCAACACGGTGAACTACACCTGCAATTCCAGCACACGGGGGAGGGGGCGGAGACGGGCCTCCTAGACGACATAAGAAATTTAAGGCTAGCCTGGACTATGTAAGAGACTGTCTCAAAAGGAAAATACTTAAATAAAAAAAATTAAGTAAAGGCTTTTTTTTTAAAGTGAGAAAGAAACTGTTTTTCTTTGAAAGTCCCACCCACTGCCTGTCTTGAAACCAGCCGACCATCCGACGCTAAATCTCCAGGCATCTGTATCTGGTTTCCAATGCACCTTTTGGCCTTTTGGAATGGTCACATTTCCATACCCTACTGCCAACAACTCTGGACAGATACATTGAAAGCATTCACAGCACTGCAAGGGGGACCTTGTCCTAGCTCTGGGGACACAGTTAGGAGGCACTGGGGCCAGGGGCTCTTCATTCTGTGAGCATACAAAAGAAAGCTGATTCAGAAATCCAGGAGGTGGGGTAGGGAGAGGATGTGAGGGGAGGAAAGGTCTCTCAGGTGCTCCCTTAGCCCAGTGTCCGCTCCCTTCAGACCTAGCTCAGAGGAGCAAAGTCTCTGCAAACAGGCCCGGGTCTTCAGAACATGGGAAGTACTCCCGCGACTGGAATCGGGATACTTACGAATCGGCTCGAGTTGTTGTTGCGCACCGTCTTGGCGTTCCCAAAGGCCTCGAGGAGGGGGTTAGACTGCAGGATGATGTCCTTGACGTGCTGTTGCAGGGGACAGGAGGGAGTTAGGAAGACAAGGGATGCTCATCAAATGATATCAAACTCAACTTTCCCCAAAGTCCTGCTTTCTGAGTATCGTAAGGCAAGAGGCCCCGGTCCATATGTCCTGGAGAGTTTCCGGAGAATTCAATGTGGTTTTGCTTTGTATTATAGAGACAGGTTTTTACTATGAAGCCCTGGTTGGCTTTGGATCTCACTCTGTAGACAGACTGGCCTTAAACTCACAGAGATAGATCTGCTTCTGCCTCCTGAGTGCTGGGATTGAAGATGTACATTTCTATGCCCAGCTGTTTTGTCTGTTTTGTTTGAAACAGAGTGACATGTAGCTCAGGCTAGCCTCAACCCTGATATGTATCTGAAGATAACTTTGAACTCCAGATCCTCCTGTCTCTACATGCCAAGTGCTAAGACTACAGGCATGTGCCACCACATGCGTTTTACACAGTGCTCGGGATCAAACCCAGGGCTCTTGCCAGCTAATCAAGTACTCTGTCACCCGAGCCGCCTCTCCCGTTGATATTTTATTAATGCATTCTTGCAGGGCTGCAGGATCCTACTTATGTGAATAGGTTTCCCAACCTCTCTCTCCTAGTTTGAAGCAGCATCCCAAAGCTGGGGTGCCACCAGGAGGCCAGAGCCCACACAGTCTGGGACTGGTTTTCCACGCTGCTCGCCGTGACCCTCTCCTGCACTCCTGGGTACAGTTGGTGATCACAGTGGGGAAGAAGTCTCTTCACTCACATCTTCCCCAAGTGTTCCACTCGCAACACCGAGAGGCAAGACTTAGCTAGATGGCAAGGAATCAGTTTCTCCTTCCCAAACATCCACAGAAACACAATCTTGTAGTGTCTCAAACTCTAAATCTGCACAAGTCACCTGGGGGTCTTGTTAAAATGCAGAAGTAAGTTTAAAAGGTCTGGGGCAGGGCCCAGGAAACTGTATTTTAAAGCAATCCCTGCTTACAGGGAGCTTGCTGCCAAGCCTGGGTCTGATCCTCAGGACCCACACAGTGGTTAACGGATACCCTTAAAGCAGGCCTGGCGTTACTGCTTCTTCTAGCATGGACTCACACTCAGGTCAGCCAGGGGCAACACCAGATCGTGTGACACAGCTCCTGGCCAACAACAGGAGAAGAATTTAGTGTGAACACTCCAGTCCTATGCCAGACTTAGAAGTGTGCAAAACCCATCACAGACATGAGGCTTCTCAGCTGATAGGACCCGGCACTGGGGAGGGCTTTTGACAGTGACTCACTCCTTGTACATCTAATTATTCCCGTGCTATGGTTAAATGTGTTCCAGAAATAACAAGTCTCCTGGCTTGTGCTCTTGAGCTACTGACTAATTTGAAGCCAAGAGTTCTGGATCAATGTCCTCAAAGGAAAACAGGAAGAGAAAAATCAACATTAACCGTCTGCAGCTTGGCCACTGGGTCACAGGCTACAGCAAACGGGACTAGATGAAGGTATTAAAACTGACTATGGGTCAAGTATATGTCCTCCTATGGTACCCTTAAACATCCCAGAAGAGAGAATGCCACAAAGCTCGGGAGGGAGCATCCCACTCCACACAGGGAGTGGCAGTCACTAGCGCCAAGGCAAACTCTGGGTGGTCCCACCATCCGGTCAGTTCCAGACTTAGCAGACTAAGCTGCCTCTCTCCTTTACAAGCCAGGGCTGTATCTAAACTCTGCATTACTTTGTAAAGTAAATTTGGAATGTGTGAATCTTTATTATTCCTTTTAATCTTTTGTTTGCAGGCTAGATGTGCTACACGACTTAATGACACTCAGTTTCTCCTTGGGAGATATAGAAAGAAAAGATCTGGAAGCTTCTCCCTTTAAAAAAATATAGCCTTATTTATTATTATTATTATTATTATTATTATTTTTGGCTGCAATGCTGGGATGAAACAAACTCAGGGCAATTGATTCAGACATGCTAGGCATGAATTCTTTCTCTCCTCCATTTATTATTATTATTATTATTATTATTATTATTATATTTTTCAATACAGCATTTCTCTGTGTAATAGCTCCAGTTGTCCTGTATCTCACTTTGTAGACCAGGCTGGCTTTGAACTCACAGATATCTGCCTGCCTCTGCCTCCCAAGTGCTGTGATTAAAGGCGTGTGTTACCAATGCCCAGCTTCCTTTTATTACTTTTTAAAAGATGGTTTCATATAGCCCAGACTGGCCCTGACCACAGGACCCTGAACCCTCCATTTGCCTGCTTCCATTTCCCTAGAGCTAGTATTACATGCATGTAGCCACCACATGTAGTTTATGCAGGGTTGGGGATGAAACTTAAGGCCTGTGCAAGAGAGGGAAGTCCTCTTGCAACAAGCTTAACACTGAGCTACATGCCCAGCTCAAGAGTGGGATTTGGGCTATAGCTCAGCTGATAAAGTGAAGCCCTGGGTTCCATCCCCAGCACCAAAAAACCTGGACAGGATGATGCATTCTTATAGCCCCAGAGGTAGAGGCAGGGGTTTCAGAAGTTTAAGGCTGTTTTTGACAATTAGTAAGATCTTACCTCAAAACACAATAACAACAACATGTTAGAACTGCTGTGTGAGACAGGGCCTGTCTGCACCTTCCTAGATTTTGCTGAGACACGCTCATTGGCCTGTGCTATTTTATGCTCCTATTAGTAACAGAAGTGACTGTGCCCCAACATTTTCTTTTTAACCAGCAACGTTTATATGAACTACAGGGAGTTCTGACAATGTGGTAATAACGACGATGATAATGGTTTCTTGTTTGTTTTCTTGCTTTGTTGAGAAAGATTCATCTAGCCTCGCTAGCCTTGAACTTGCTGTGTAGTTAAGAACAGCCTTGAACTTCTGGTCTTCCTGTTTCTAGCTCTGAGTGCTGGGATTGCAGACGTGCATCTTTGTGCCTGACGCGTGTGGTGCTGGGAACAGAGTTCAGGACTTTCTGCATCCACGTGAGCATTCTACCGGTTGAGCTAGATCCGCAGCCCCAGTTCTGGAGTAGTTTTAATAAAAATGTCTCTTATTTTCATGCCTGATGAATAACTTATACTTCCTTTCATCTGAGCTATCTTTCATGTCTCTGATTCTCCATGTGAACAGCGGCCCTTTGATTAATTTCTAAGAGGTCATTATCTATTAGACATGTCACTATGAAAACATACAGTTTCTTTGTACATTTCATGTAGCTTGGTTACCCAAGCTGCACTCTATAAAATAATTTCTTTACAAAGCTACGAATAGATCAAAGGTGTGTGTCACCATTCCTGGCTACAAATGGAGCCCCTGACCACAGCACAGCCTCACCTGGACCTTGGGGCCTCCTCCGGACACTCTGGAGACATAGCTCATGATGTACTTGGCAGCTACTGTCTTCCCAGCACCACTCTCACCACTGAGGAAAGAAAGACAAACACCATGAAGTGGTCCCTGCCAGCTCCTTTATCCACATCGCCAACAAATGAATAAATCACAGAGAAACTAGGAAGAAAGAAAATCGGGGGGGGGGGGTAAGGACCAGCACGATGCTAGTTGAGAAATGTGGGTCACTCCTCTGACTCAGGCGAGCGTGGCATAGACTGAGCCTTTACCATTGCCTTCATGCACAGGGCAGACAAATGAGTTTTCTTTTCTTTTTAAAATGATTTATTTATTTTCATTTTTATGTGTTTGACCCGTGTGTATGTTTGTGTGAGTGTGTTGGATCCTCTGGAACTGGAGTTAGAGACAGCTGTGAGCTACCATGTGGGTGTTGAGAATTGAACCCAGGTCCTCTGGAAGAGCAGTCAGTGCTCTTAACCACGGAGGCAATCTCTTCAACCCCTAGTCGAGTTTTCTAATGGTCTAATCACAGAAGGCATGATTAGGAAACTATAAGTATCAGAAGGATGGAATTTTCCAGAAATTATAAGTAACATCCACACACATTTTTGTAAATGGGAGAAAGGAGGCTATGAAGCAATTTCACCTCACATATTTAACTCTAATTAAAGACAAAAGAGTTCCAAAAGTGGTTTTTTGAAGGACTAGGGGTATAGCGCAGAGGTAAGTTTCACTAGATGCATGAGACCTAAGGTTCAATTTCAAGCACAGAAAGCCCCATTTTTCAAAATATTAGCAGAGATTTTGGTCAGGGAAAGGTGACAATGGGAGAGCTGTAATTTCAGATAGTTCTTTTCTAACCCTGTTGTCAGGCTGTGTTATTTTGTTTATATTTTACACATACATAAATATGCATGCATCTAAACATATATATACGTATATATAAATATTTATACATATGAATATATACATATATATGTGCAAAAATGGGCACTGAGGCTTCAGACTCTGCCTTGATGTAATGCAAGCTTCCTTATTTTGGAAACACTAAAATTAAATGATGAGGCAATATTAATCACATCCTGAAAAACAAAGACTATCTTCCGCTGGGTGGCCTGACTGCACAGCAATAGCCTTTTGTTAATAGTCTGCTTTCCAAAAATCCCCATTCTTCCCTCAAAATCCCCCGGAATTCATAATGACCTCAATTCAAAACATGCTCGACTCCTTCAGAAGTCTCATCTTTCTGTGTGAAGCCTTGGTGTTGCCAAAATAGAGTTTGTTAAAGCAACACACATCTAGAAAAGGACCCAGCATGAAAACTGTTGTTTGCTCTAAGTTCAGAGGTTCAGACTTGTCCTTGGTAGTCAAGAAACTGGAGGTGCACATCTCATGACCTATGAAACTCACGCTGGTTGACATCCACAAATGTGGCCAATTGTAGACCGCTATCCTCCCAGCTGCCACGGTCAGAGCAGCTGTGACCACTTACAAGAGTCTATCTGTTAGTGTTGTTCCTGCGGAGGAGAGGCTGGGAGGGTCACTGGATCCTCACCTGAATTGCAGGGAACCCTCTGGCAACTATCTCCGGTCCAGCTGTGTGTGTGTGATTTTGCCCCAGCTGCAGCTGGCCTCACAGACCTCTATTTTATGACTTACTTTATAAGCTGTAACAATATAAACACTGAAAAACTTTGGGGAAAGGAAGTGGAATGTTACAGAAACAACTAAGATAATTATGTAACAAGTACAGACCAGGCAGCTAGGACTCAATGGCAACAATGTATCTATAACAGGTTGCTAATAATATAAAAATAATACAGTAAAAAAAGGGGGGGGGGCAGGACAACTAGAAAAGATGGTCCTTGGTTCTAGTCTGCTCTCTGTTGCTGTGATAAAACACCATGACAAAACACAATTCCGGGAGGATGGGGTTTATCTGGTTTCTAGCCAGTCATCAGCAAAGGATACCAATGCAGGAACCTGGACACAGGAACTCAGAGACCATAGAGCAGGGCTATTTACTATCTTGCTCCCTAAGGCTTGCTCAGTTTGCTTTCTTATAAGCCCTGGAACAACCTGGACCCTCCCACGTCAATCAAGAAAATGCCCCAGAGGCAGGTCTACAGACAATTAGACAATTCTTTTCTCTTTAAAATTTCATGGCACTGAGCATTGAACCCAGAGCTTCAGATATGCCAGGCAAGTAATGTACCACTGAGCTACAAATCCAGCCCTGATATTGATGTGATTTCTTCCTTTAAAAAAATAGTTATTTTATTTTTAACTATATGTGTGTGGTTGTGTATGGCTGTGCACGAGTGCAGTGTTTATGATGGCCAGAAGGGGGCATCAAATTCCACTAGAGCTGGAGTTAATGGGCAGTTGAGAGTGGGCCACCCAATAGGATTGCTGGGAACTGAACTTGCGAGAATAGTATGCACTCTCAAGCCCCTGCGATTCTCTTAACGCCTGCATTCTTATTTTGTTTTTATAGTTCTATTGTCCTATTACTGATTGGATGGACTGACTGGCTATTGAGCTTCAGGGATCTGTTTTTCCCCTGCCCCCTCCCAGTGCCTGGGTTACGGAGAGCTTACCACTCTGCCTGGGTTATGGAGAGCTTACCACTCTGCCTGGCACTTACATTTTTTTGGTTATGAGATAGGAAATTAACTGTGTATTTTATATTTTTAATAACATCTTTTCACAAAAAAGGATCACATCACAATGATAATGAATATTCATCACTTTCATTACATCCCTATTCGACTTTTTATATATCACGATGACTAATCAGATTTCTGTAAGCTTAGATTTTTGTATTCAGAATTCCTTAGAATAAACTACCACAGAGAAAAACACAGCAAACTAGTAGACTTCTAACATAAAAGTCTAACTACTTATCCTTCTGCAATGCCTTTGTTTAATGGTGTGACCAGACATGAATTACTTTGTCTTTGAGATGGCTCAGTGGTTAAGAGGACTGGCTGTTCTTCCACAGGTCGTGAGTTCAATTCCCAGCAACCACATGGTGGGTCACAACCATCTGTAATGAGATCTGGCACCCTCTTCTGGTGTGTCAGCATACATGGAGGCAGAATGTTGTATACATAATAAATAAATCTTTAAAAAATGTTTTGAAAAGTGGGGCGGGTACGCTCATGCCAACAGTGATATGTGTGTGGGGGGGCGTTCATGCCAACGGTGCACATGTGGGGGTGCTCATGCCAACAGTGATATGTGGGGGGAGTGCTCATGCCAACAGTGCACACATGGGGGTGCTCATGCAACAGTGCACATGTGGGGGTGCTCATGCCAAACACGTGGGGGTGCTCATGCCAACGGTGCAATGTGGGGGTGCTCATGCCAACGGTGCACATGTGTGGGGGGTGCTCATGCCAATGGTGCAATGTGGGGGTGCTCATGCCAACGGTGCAATGTGGGGGTGTTCATGCCAACGGTGCAATGTGGGGGTGCTCATGCCAACGGTGCACATGTGTGGGGTGTTCATGCCAACGGTGCAATGTGGGGGTGCTCATGCCAACGGTGCACATGTGTGGGGGGTGCTCATGCCAACAGTGCACACGTTGGGGGTGCTCATGCCAACGGTGCACATGTAGGGGCGCTCATGCCAATGGTGCAATGTGGGGGTGCTCATGCCAACAGTGCACATGTGGAGGGCGCTCATGCCAACGGTGCACACGTCGGGGTGCTCATGCCAACGGTGCAATGTGGGGGGTGCTCATGCCAACGGTGCAACGTGGGGGGTGCTCATGCCAACAGTGCACACGTAGGGGGCGCTCATGCCAACGGTGCACACGTGGGGCTCAGAAGTCAGAATGATTTGAGGGAGAAGTCCTTGCCCTCGTGGGTCCTGGGGAATGAACTTAGGTCGCTGGACAAGAGACACCCTGGGTCCCACACCCGATCAAGCATTGTATCTCATTGTGTGAAGCAAAAGAGCAGAATTATAATGGCGAAAGTAACTCTTTTCATCTATTAAGATAAGTATGTCACTTCCCAAAATAGGACATCCACATTCTCAGTAGCTGTGTTTTTCTTTTCTAGGCAATCTAAAATAATTAGTTCTGGCTAAACATTGATCTGAATGCTCGTTTCTCGGTTTCAGTTCATAGGCACTTAAAGAAAAACTTTATTGATCACAGCCGGCAATTTACTCAAAATAATGGCACAATAATGGAATGTTCCATAATTATTGAAGTTTACAATATGTATAACCACAATTGCACTGGCCTGCTCGGAGGGAAAAGCACTGTCTAAAGTGATGGGACCATGAAGACGTGAGACATTGAACAGCAAACCCCAAACCACTCGCTGTGCGGCTCACAGCAAGCAGAGCGATTGGTTTTGCCTGTGTATACATACAGACAACCTTTCCTAATTCCATTGTTTTGTTTGACTTCTAGGGAAGAAGGGCAGAAAACGACACAGGTTCAGCTAGGCATGGTGGCGTGTGCCTGTAATCTCAGCTCCCGGGCTGAGGCAGAAGGATCAAACTCTGTGACATACAGCAAGACTGCCTCAAAAACTAAGGGTGAGGGATGTAGGGGGAGTTCTCACGGCACATGCTGTCCTAGTCAGGGTTGCTATTCCTATGGTGAAACATCATGACCAAAAGCAACGCGGGGAGGAAAGGGTTTATTTGGCTTATACTTCCACATCATTGTTCATCATTGGAGGAAGTCAGGACAGGAACTCAAGCAGGGCAGGAGCCTAGAGTCAGGAGCTGATGCAGAGGCCATGCCGACCCATGATTTGCTCAGTCTGCTTTCTTAAAGAGCCTAGGATCGCCAGCCCAGGGTGGCCACACCCACAAGCACTAATTAAAATACCACCCTACAGGCTTACTTGCAGCCTTATATGATGGAGGTATTGTCTCAGTTGAGGCTCTCTTTCCTCAGAGGAATCTAGCTTGTGTCGAGGCGACATAAAACTAGCCAGCACACATGCCAAAGGCCCAATGCGGGAAACAAAAATCAAAAACAAAGTTTCCTATATAAATTAGGAATAGGAGGGCTAGCATGAGAGCTCAGCAGGCAAAAGAATTTGTTGCCGAGCCTCGTGACCTGAGTTCAGCCCCTGGGAGGCACAGTGGAAGAGAGAACTGAGTCCTATGAGTGTCTTCTGAATCCCATACACTTGCCATGGTACACTTGCACACTCATAGGTGCACAAAAAATGAATAAAAATGTAAAAAAATAAAAAAATGAAGAAAGCTCACCAATGATCCTTAACTCTGACAGCCCAACAGAGCCCAGAGTATTTAAATCATCACCACGTTCCCTTCTTCCCTCACCATCAGAACCCAGACCTCCAAGGGCAGATTCTAGACTACAAGGGAAGGTTCTAGACTACAGGGGCAGGTTCTAGACTAGACACACTCAACTAGTGCCCTGGTTTGTCCCCAGCCAACTGGAGATGGCGGGACAGGTTCTAGACCACAAAGGGCGGGTTCTAGACTACAAAGGGCAGGTTCTAGTAGTCCTAACTGGTGCTCCAGTTTGTTCCCAGCCAACTGGAGATCGGTAATTCAAAATCAAAGTCAAGAGAGACTTTATAGGAAACACCAACCCAAATCGGAAACAATAGGATGTTCGTGTGTTAGTTGTAAAAATTGAAACTACAGCCATTTATAATGCTGTGCTACTAACTGGATTCAAGGGGACCATAACTGTTCTTGAAAGTCAGGCTGTCCCTTGCTTACAGAGCGACCATGCTTCCGAATCCCCTGCAGTGACTCTAGCATGCGTAAAGGCATTTCCTCCTAGGTGTTGCAGACTCAGACATCTTGACTACTGGAAGACTCCATCCTGGGTCTGGAAACCTCTCAGTAGGTACTATTTCTCTATAGGTACTGTTTCCTTGCAGCTAATTGGATGAATGCAAATGAGGTGCATTTGTATCTGTTTGGGTTTTAGGACAGGTAAGGAACAGCAACCATGGGACTACTTTGTTCCCCGCAGGCAGGGTTAGAAGCCCCTCTTCTTGTGGATGTGATGAGAAGGGCCGTGACTCTAGTCTAAGATGAGCTGATGGCCTCCTGATGAATCTTTTTAAAAAATACAGATTTAAAATAACATATTTTAATTTTTTACTTGTGTATGTGTACCACATGTGTACCGGTGCTTGTGGAGACCAGCAGAGGGCATCAGACGCCCTGAGCTGACTGTGAGCCACTTGATGTAGGGTCCTGGGAACTGAAAGCAAGTCCTCTGGGAGACTGGCACATGTTCTTGACTACTGAGCTACTTCTCCAGTTTCTACCTGAGGCATCAAAGCATGGAAGTTGTATTGACAATGGTGAGATAAGGGGAACAGGGGTTTGGGGGACTTGTGGAGTATGTATTAGAAAAACGTTTCTAAAACCAAATGGCAAATATTTATTTCTCATTGAGATAGGAAAAGTTAGCCACGAAGGATGTGTGTGTACGCTGTACATGTGTGTGTGCGTATACACATATGTGTGTATTTCTACAGACATGTGTGTGCAAATGGAAGGCAGAAGTTGACATCAGGTGTCTTCCTCTGTTGCTTCCTCCTTGTTCTTCGTCTCTCATTGAATGCGATCTCATGGAATTGAGAGGGTCACTGAGCTCCACGGTCTGCCTGATCCCCATGCCCATTGTTAAGGTTACAGATGTGTATGGCCACGCGCATCTTTTTATGTGGGTGTTGGGGACTCAAACTTGTGTCCCTGTTTGCTCTCCAGGCCTTTAACCCACCGAGCCACCTCCTCAGCATGGTCAAATGTTAACAGCTCTTGAGTCCTTACTGGTATGCATCCATTTAAGCAAATCTGCTAAAAATACTATCTTAGGCCCAGATGGAACAAATAGCAGCCTGCAGAGACAACTTTGCAAGAATGGGAAACCACATCAAAGAAGGTTCTGAACAGCCCTCTCCAACGACTCCATTCAGACTCCTTTCCTGAAAGCCCCTGGGGCCTGAGACTGACATCTCAGTCTGGGGCCGAGGAGGGAAGGATCCTCGCCCAGACCCTGAAATCACACTAAAATATCAACCCTCAAATATGTTCTATTGCATTAAAATACTGAAGTATAGCCCGACTGTATCCTGAGCAGACAGTGCGGGAAAACACAGTAGCATGCTGAGCAAAGCGTTACTAAGACAATAGCTGCTACTTCTCCCCAGTCCCAAACACCTATGGAATTAATGCTGTCGGGCAGTCAGCACTGTCAACTCTGCCCAGAAAGCAACTCGGTGGCAAGGCTCACCTTGATCAGCCCAATAAACAGGAAAGGCCTGATGTTTAGTCTGAAGATAATTTAAATCCAACGTTGGCTCCTTGCTATATATAAAATTCCCTTTGATGTTACTAGAGGATATTCCAAACCATTCTTGAACAGCTTAGAGGGATATTTAATTCCTTATTAACCTTTCTCATATTCGTCTAACTTTCCAGTGCCTGCTTTCGATTTTTTTTTGTTAAAATTTGTTTTTATTTTATTTTATGAGTACTGAAATATATGTATGTACCATGTGCGTGCCTGGTGCCCTAATAGGCCAGAAGAGGTTGTCAGAGTCCCTGGAACTGGAATTACAGTGAGCTGTCATGTGGGACATGACATTCTGGGACTTGAACTTGGGTCCTCTGTAAGAGCTGCCAGTACTTTTTAATTGCTGAGCCATCTTTCCAGCTCCCAGCAGTCTCCAATCTTAAATGCTTCATAAGTCATGCACCTGAAGCAGAGCAAAACAGAGTCCGTGCCCAGTGTCATCCCAGGGATCTTTTCAGTCATGCTGGACTACAACAGTTATATACCAGCTACACTAACACAGGC
The DNA here is from genome assembly GCF_037038515.1 of Microtus pennsylvanicus. Classification (NCBI taxonomy): domain Eukaryota; kingdom Metazoa; phylum Chordata; class Mammalia; order Rodentia; family Cricetidae; genus Microtus; species Microtus pennsylvanicus. The sequence continues at coordinate 50,202,120 of NC_134581.1, forward strand.
TAGTTCACAGTAGCAGAGAAAGGTGGACTCCTGGGGGCAGGTGGCCCTGGCTTGTGATGTGGGATTGCCCTCTGTATGCTATGAAAATGTTTTATTGCCATCAGTTAATAAAGAAGCTACTTTCAGCCAATGTCTTAACAGAGGAAAGCCAGGCGGAAAATCCAGACACAGATGCACACAGAGAGTAGGCAGAGTCAGAGAGATGCCATGTAGCCTTTGAAGGAGACAGACGCCCCAGGAACCTTACCGGTAAACCACGAACATCATGGTGAAATACAAAATAATAGAAATGGGTTCATTTAAGATGTAAGAGATAGCTAGAAATTTGCTTAAGCTATTGGCTAAACAGTATTGTAATTAATAGAGTTTCTGTGTGATCATTTCGGGTCTGGGTGGCCGGAAAAGAACAAGCAGTCCCCGCCTACAGGCTTGGATCACAGCGTGGCCACACTCCAAATGCAAGACACTTCACATGTTTCTTTACCTAACACCCAGTTTCCTGAGCTGTCAAAGACGGACATAATTACCAGTTGGCCACGTTGCCAAGAAGATTAAAAACTGTATCGTTAGGGCTGAGAAGATGACTCAGTTAATAAAGTGTGTGCCTTGCAAGCACGAGGACCTGAATTCCAGCCCTAGAGCCTACAGAAAAAAATCACAAGACAAAACTAAAAAGCTGGGCTTAGTGGCACGTGCCACATTCCAGGTCTGGGGAGGGAGGTAGAAACAGGCTCACGGGCTAGCCAGTCTAGCCTACTTGTTGAGTTCCAGACCAGTGAAAGATTTTGTCTCAACAAAGACCAGGGGGACAGCACCTGAGGAATGACGCTTGAGGTTGCCCTCCAGCCTACATATTTATACGAACACATGTGCATTTACATACATGTAAAAGAGATGTCAGTGTGATTGAGATAATGCTAAGTTGCCAGCCTTCCTCAACTCAAGGAATCTTCAGGACCATAAGAGCTAAAAGGTACATTGGGGGTGCTGCCTAGATGAGGGTCTCTCCTCTTTCAATCCACAAAGGCTGGCAGAGAGCATCAGAGACAGTGAGCCTCAAAGGCTGAGGTTGCCGGAATAAACAAGACATTGCATGGGCCATCAGAAACCCAGGGGAGCTGTGCAAAGGGTCCCCGTGATGCTAATAAAAGGCTCTTGAAGCACATCAAAGACAGGAAGGCAGCTTGAGAATCCAGGAGACGAAGCGTTCAATGATGCAGGAGCCAAGAGCGGAGCAGACACAGCCACGTACGAGAGGCATTCTCACTGCTGTTTTCTCTTTAGCTCTGCGAGTGTTAGGGAAGCCAAAGACAAAATGTCTCTTCAAGCAGGTCGGCCGACAACCCCAGGTCCAGTACTGGCAGCTAGTACTCCTCCTCTACTGCTCATAGTCAGCCCATCTGCAAATCCCTTCAAAGTATGTCTCCGGTAATTCCTCGATTGGTTTTGGAAACAGGATCTCATTAGGCAGCCCAGCCTGACCTGGAACTAGCTATGCAGACCAGGCTGGGCTGTCACAAAGAGCTGCCTGCCTCTGCCTCTGGAGGGCTGGAATTAAAGGCAGGTGCCACCATGCCTGCTCTATCTTTAGAAATTTTTTTTAAAAACAGGGAGCAGGTCGGCTGGTGAAATGGCTTAGTGGGGTAGAGGCACCTGCTGCCAATCCTGAAGACCTGAGTTTGATCCCTAGGGACCCACATGGTAGGAGGGACCTGACTCCTGACAGCTGTCCTCTGCACACCGCATGTATGCATGCACTCCCCTCCACCTCTGACATGGACATCAAACAAGTTTAAAACAGGGGTTGCCAGATCTATAACTGAGGTGACAGAAAGTTTCCCAAAATGCACAGTGCCCTGGCTTTGGTGCCAGCACCATGTAAATCAGGCTCAATGAGGCACTTGCCTGTAATCTAAGCACTCAGGAGGTGGAGGCTGCGCATCAGGAGTTCAAGGTCAACATCCTAGGCTTCACAGTGGGTTCAGAGCCAGGCTGGGCTACGTGAGACCTCATGTCTACACGATGCCTTATGTCGAACAAATAAACAAATGGACAGACAAATACGGAAATCTCACCAGATGTTAATGAATTCATTCAAGACAGACACCCTACTCTGCAGGAAGCAAATACTTCAAAAATATTTTTGAAAAATGAAACTCTAACAAACTCTAACAAAGCGTGCGGTATCTCAGTTCTGAAATATGCCAAGGTCGCACAGGCTCGGGAGGCCCAAAGCGACAGGAATTCATGTTTGTTCTTGTCAGCAGTAAATGCGCCACAGACATCTTCTCTGAGGTCTAATATGTCCCCACAGAGGCTAGGGGGCAGGGGCTTCAGAACCGCGTGTGGACATATTGCCAAGAGCTTGTCTGGGGACACACCAATGATAGGAAATGCATCAGAAACTTCCTGGTTCTTCTTCCCACTTTAAACCACACCAGAGTTGACCTAAAAGGTTTGCATAACTGTCTCTGACATATGGAAAAAAAAACCCCACCCCAGATACGTTCTAACACACAGATCCAGACATGGATTCTGGAGAACGGATAATGAATGGGCTGCTTGGTGGCCAGGCTTGAGGGTGACTCCCTAACCTTCAGTTGCTCACGACTCTCAGTGACGTGAACCTACCTGGAGCTGCCTGGAGCCCACACTAGCTTGCTGGTCCCTGTGTCCCTTCTCGGGTTTATTGAATGTCACACAGCTGCCATGCCAGCTCAGCTCAGTTCCCCATTCCAGTTCTAGGTCTGTGGATCCCTAAAGAGCTCATCTTCTCTCCACTAAGAAAGGGTATTATTATCTCTGTGAATGACCTTTTGGGATTTCCTGACCCTGTGCAGATAGCTTCAGGACATTACCTTACCTGAAGGCTACCCAGCCTGCCATCTACAGAGGAATCCACCACCCAGTCGGCTAATTATATGCTACTGTACAAAAGCCATGTGGTTACAGTGTAGAAAAAGACCACAGGGAAATAAAAAAGGAATGGATGTCAGAGCTCGGGCCCCACACAAACCCAGGGACAACAAAGCAAAGAGGATGCAGAACAGTCTGGGTGTATCCTTACTTCATCAAGATCAGAACGGGGGGGGGGGGGGAGGGGCTGGTCAACTGAGAAGCTGCTAGCTTAGCATGCCTGACTTGAAATAAAGAATTTTGAAGCCAAGGAATCTTAGAAGTTGTCAGCTCCATCAGCTCACTATCAGGAGAAAAAACTGAGGGCCAAGAGAGGAGCTCCGGGAGCTGCTGAGGTTCAGGGAGCTGGTGAGCCTGTCAGGTTGAAGAGCTGTCCGAAAGCGAAGGAACCCACGTACCAAAGAACAAACTCAGGAGAGGTCGGGCATTGGCCTCTGTAACTGGGGGAATGAAGTCAAGGCCCTTACAACATCTTCCCTCTTAGGTCCGTCTTTGTTTGCCTGGAGACCGAGGCCACCAAAGTGTCTAAAGAGATTTGTGCCATATAACAGAACCTCTGCCTTTCAGAGGAAGAAGAGGTTAAAGGCCCTGACTGAGCACTCTGTAGATGCCTGGATAAAAACTCTAGACCTTAAGAGACTCAAGCAAATAGCACCGATTGTCCATAAGTAGTTGTCACACATCCCATTTGGAGGGGACCACACCATCCATGCCTCCGTGTGTACACCTCCCATGACTGGAAGCCCCCCCCAACCTGGACCTCTGCCACCTCATATGCTGACTCTTTTGTGCAGCTGTGTTTTGTATTCTGTCGCTACAATCAAGCTGTAATCATAGGCACCAAGAGTGAATCTTTTATAAGTGAATCTATTTTTTATTTTATGTGCATTGGTGTTTTGCCTGTATGTATGTCTGGGTGAGGGTGTCAGATCCCCTGGACCTGGAGTAACATACAGGTGTGAGCTGCCATGTGGATACTGAGAATTGAACCCAGGTCCTCCGGAACAGTAGTCAATATTCTTAACTTATATCTCCAGCCCCAAAGAGTGGTTCCTATGAATGTTTGGACCTGATAACTTGAGAACTGACTCCGGCCAGACAGAAGGGAGGGCTGTCTTGTCAGGGGCCGGGATCCTTAACCTTAGTTTTGCCTCCCTGTTCTACCATTGCCTAAATTAGAAGTATATCTCATCTGAATGGCTGTAAAGATAAGTCTTGGAAATGGTCTCTGGTTCTACGCTGGAGCATGTGAATCAAGATGGCAGAAGTGAGGAAGAAGCAGGAAGGAACTGGTGCAGTTGCAAGCTCTTGAGTAACAAACCCTTCCTTCCCAGGAAACACCCAGAAGAGGGGCAGAACGAGAAAGGAGAAGGAAGGCAGGAACCAGAAAACTCATACTGAACTCTCTCATTAAATGCAGTGAAGGAAACACCCCCCTCCTCTCCAGTGACTTCAAAATGCTGTCATACAAAAGCATTTCCTGTTACTCAGGCAAAATCCTTCTCTGTGCATCGCCTGAAATGGTTTAGCCTGCACCTCATCTACCATCTGCATCGAACTTGCGACTTCTGGAAGGATCACTTGAAGGAGTGAATGCAGCAAGAACACGAGGAACCAGTCACACAAACCTAGAAGATACCCCTAGTAGAACTGATGGGGTCTATGGCATGGAGCTGTGGAGGCAGAACACGGGGAGAAGCATGCTTGACACACGCAAGGACACGTGGCCAGCAGTCAGTAGGAGCAAAATGAACCCGAAAGCCAATGTCATGGTGGTGGTGGTGGGGGGAAGAGGGATAAATAAAAGCTGGGCATAGGGGAACTGTGGCAACACAAAAGCAAATTCAGGCTTCATAAAAAATACAAAGATCTTCCCTCAATTTGCATAAACCACCAGGAAAGAGCAAGCTGTTGACAGCTGAGAGATTGGGCACAGGCTGCGGGGCTTCAGACACCCTGGAGAATGAAGGATCGCTAGTTCTCTGGCTGGGATAATGGTTGCAGAGATGTGCCATACAATGATTTTATTTTTCCTCCAGACACATGGGTAAAATGTCATTGAGTCTCTCTTCATCCCGAAGCCCCGGGGACCTGCATTTACCTCAAAATGCTTCTGTTGTCAAAGTGTTTTAGAGGGTGGGAAGAAACCAAATTCTCAGATCTTAAGTCAGGTGTGATGGCGTGCAGCTGTAATCCCAGCACTCAGGAGCAGAGGCAGGGGGACTGGGAGATTGGGACCAGCACAGGCTACTCTGATGTAGGTGTTGCTTTATATGTGTTGACTCAGCAAGACCCTTCCTCAAAAAAAACAAAATAAGTCAACGATAGTAATATTTACAACTTTAAACCCCGGAAATTAAGAGTTTAAATAACCGTATTGGTAGAACAACTTGACACATGAATGGCATAGAAAAATATTAAATTAGCTGACTTTTAAAATACAATATTTGGGGACTGGAGAGATGGCTCGGCAGTTAGGTGTGCTGACTGCTCTTGCAGAGGACCCAGTGTCTATTCCCAGGACCCATATGGTCTCCCACAACTGTCTATAGCTCCAGTCCCACGGGATCCAATGTGCTCTTCTGGCTTCCTTGGGCACTGGACACACATACAGCACACAGACATACATTCAGGCAAAATATTCATATACATAAAATAAAAAATAACTCTTTACTTACATTTATAGAATTTATATTTACCCTATATTTTGAATGTAAATATTGGACACATGGACCAAAAGAACAAAAAGAAATTTTAAAATGAATTCAGTATTGCTATTAATTTGTTGGTGTTATAATAATATTGGTATTATTTATTTTAAATGCATATGTGCATGTATGTATATATATTTATACACACACATATATAATGCACATAGTATAAAGCAAATAATTATATTTATGTCACCAAAGACCAAGATTTTTTTGGTAGGACAAATACAAGTTATAAATATAAAAATCAAAGATATTTTAAACCTCTACAATCTGCACACACAGAACACAAACATACATTCGGACAACATACTCATACACACAAAATAGTAATAATAGCAATAATAAATGAAAGCAGACTACTCTCTGTAGTCTAAAAGATAAGCTAGAGATGGCAGGATGAACTCATGCCTCACTGTTTTCTTAAAATCCCTTGGCATTGTCCACTGTGGAGACCAGAAGCACTGAGAACTGGTACCCAGCACAGTGGTGTCTAAACATCCTGTCCCAGTCCACGAAACAAGGACCCCTTGGAGAAAGGGCCAGTTCCAGGCCTCAGGAGGACACGAACAAGATGAACTTGGACCATTTGCAACAACAAAGAAATGATCCAAGAGGACTTGAGATGTGTCAGAGGACATGGAGGCCATGACAAGGGAGAAGGGAGATTATCTGAGACACCAAAGGAATAACTGCAATGTAAACAGGGGAGCTATTTTAAATTCACTAGTTAGAAGTGATACTGAAAATAAATACAGGCTACCTTCAGAGGTTGCCAGGGCAACAACTCATTACTTTGAAAAGTGAGGAGAAACGACAATGAGTAGGCACTTTATCTAGTTTTCCCATAAAGATTATATTTTAAGATGAAATAAAAAAGTTCAACTATAACAAATGAAAGGAATAACTGAATGAGAAAATAACTTTAATTAAGCAATGGTGGTGAAAACGAGAATCGAAAACGGGTGGGTCTCTTGACATTCCGGACATCGTATAGAGAGAGACCAACAGGAATGAAGTTCACGGCAGAGCAGATGTCTTTGCAAACATTGAATCCGCATCTGGCCATGCTTCGAGACATGCTATAAATTTCCACATGTAGGCATTAACATCAGTTGTCCACTTGATGGGACCTGGAGTCAGTTGGGAAACAAATTCTGGCTGAGCCTGTGAAGAAGGCTCTAGACTGGGGTAACTGAGGCAGGATGACCCATCCTGGATATGGGTGCACCAAGGGCGGGGGTCTTGGACTGAATAAAAAGGAGAAACTATACTGAACACCAGAATCCGTCTCCCTCTTTCCCTACTGCAGATGCGGTGTGAACAGCCACTACATGCTCTTGAGTTCATGACGGACTGTACCCGCAAAGTGTGAGCCATAGTAAACGCCCAAATAAAAACAGACACATGACTATTATGGTCACAATGAAAATGATCTCCAAATGACAACGGTAAATGGCTATTGTCAGGTGTGTTGTCACAGTAAGGAGACAAGTAACTGTGACAACAGGAAATAACGAGATGGTGGTAGGCATCGCATCATCACAGTGAATGCCAAGGAAAACAGAATGAAGGAGACGGCTCAGCGACTAGGAGACTCGAGAGACATAGCAACCGGGGCGATGATGTGTGGGCTTTGTTTGGCTTCTAATGCAAACAAGCCAGCTGCTGAAAAAAGTGCGTAACTCAGTCCCGGCACTGGAGTGTGGAGCAGATCAAATACTAAAAGGATTCCTTTTTCATCTGTGCAATGTTGGGAGCCAGACCTAAAGTCTTGGACATGCCAAGCACCAGAAAGGATTTATTTTTAAGGTGTGGTAAGAATTATCTTGAGCTGGGAAAAGGGATCAATCAGTAAAATACTTGCAACAAGGGCCTGAATTCCATCTCCAGAACCCTCACTGGGGAAAAAAAAAAGAAGAGGTGCCTCAGTGGGTCAAGATGACAGGTTCTGCCAAGCTTTATGTCCTGAATTCCAGCACCAGCACCCACACAGTGGAAGGAGAGAACTGACTCTCACAAATTGCCCTCTGACCTCTATGTATGCAACCCCCCTCCAATTTTCTCTTAAAGTTATATACTAACTATTGACAAACGAAAAGGTTTGCTCTCTAGGATTTGTTTAGATAAGCAAAGGGGCTGAGAGGAAAAGGTAAATAAGGATTGTCCACATACTGACAACCAAACAGACAGGAGGGATACGTGGGAATATACTACACTATGTCTTATTTTGTGTATGTTTGTGAACGCCATCACGAGTAGCTCTTTCAAAAACATTTCACGGGCTGGGGTGCGGCTCGGCTGGAGGGTTTGCCTGGCATGCGTGTGGGTTTCAACCCCAGCATTTCAAAACCCGGTGTAATGCCAGCCAGCACTGGGAGGTTGAGGCAGGAGGATCAGAAGTTCTGTGTTATCTCTGACCACATATTGAGTCTGAAGTCATGCTGGACTACATGAAACTGTCTCAAAAAATAAAATACATTTTAAAACTCAGACATACACAAGAAGGATGACTATAAACGTGTAAGTTAAGTTTTTAAACAAAATTACTATTTTTTATTTTTTATTTTTAGTTTTGGTTTTTCGAGTTAGGGTTTCTCTGTGTGACAGTCCTAGCTATCCTAGAACTAGCTTTAAGACCAGGCTGGTCTGAAACTCATTGAGATTCGTGCCTCTGTCCCGAGTGCTGGGATCAAAGGTGCGCGCCACCGCCGCCTTACAAAACCATTAACTTTTAAGTGACAGGAATGTGGATGCTTCATTTGCTAACACAGAAAGTGTTCATGACAGCGAACGAATTTTAAAGCAATCAAAGCCAGCCACCATTTGGGGACAGTTCGGGTTACATGGATTGTAAAGGTGAAAAGACCTAAGCTGGCATTTGCTACTAATATCCTAAAAACTTCAATGCAAACACGTACACACACACACACACACACACACACACACACACACACACACACACACACACACTCAGACCTGAACCACTTCATTTCTCAGGGAAGCGCTCGCAGCAGATGCTACCGTGATTCACAACTGTTCTGCTTAGATGGAAAGGGTCTCCAACTTACAGGCACAGGGAAATCCATGTGACTGTCACCCAGACGCACAAGGATGACGTCATTTATCTTGAACACCCTGCCTGTCACCATGCACCCTAAAGTTTAAAGTCTCAATGCCTTGAACAACTGAGGGCTAACAGCAACCTCATAGAAGCAGAAAGCTCTGTTTTTTTTTGTTTGTTGTTGTTTGTTTTTTTTTTCGAGACAGGGTTTCTCTGTGTGGCTCTGGCTGTTCTGGAACTCACTCTGTAGACCAGCTTGGCCTTGAACTCACAGAGATCCACCTGCCTCTACCTCCCAAGTGCTGGGATTAAAGGTATGTGACTTTAATTAATTTTAATTTGAAAAGCAAAAAGCTTTATAGATGTTCTTATTAGCATTTGTCAATTATATATCCCAATGGGTCTCATTTTCATATATATATATATATATATATATATATATATATATATATATATAACATATTTGGATCATATTCACCTTCATCTCTGTCCTCATTGGCTTTCTGTTACTGCACTAAAACACTAATCAAAACACTGTACAGCTGGGGCAGGAACACAGGGATAGGAACTGAAGCAGAGCCCCTGGAGGAGGAACACAGCTAATGGCTTGCTCAGCTTCTCCTCCCTACCCCCGAGACAGGGTTTCTCTGTGTTGCCTCGAAGCCTGTCCTGGAACTCACTCTGTAGACCAGGCTGGTCTCAAACCCATAGAGATTCACCTGCCTCTGCCTCCCAAGTGCTGGGGCTGAAGGTGTGTGCCACCACTGCCCGGCTTCAGCTTGCTTTCTTCTACGGCCTTGGGCACCTGCTCAGGGGCGGTACCACCCTCAGTGGGCTGGACCCCCCCACATCCATTACCAACTAAGAAGATGCTTCCAGACCTGCCTGCAGACGGGTTTAGTGGAGACAATTTCTCCATTGAAATTCCCTCTTCCTAGGTGACTCAAGTTTTTGAATTGGCACAAACCAGTCAGCACACACTCTCACTCTGCTAATGTTACTCCTAACCCCAGTCAGTTCCCCTTGTATTTTCACATCATTTATTCATTTTTCATTCATTCATTCATTCATTCATTTCTTTTCTTTCAGTGACTGGGCAAGTTCCATTACAGTTATAGATTGGCAGGAGCATAGCAACTCGCCAGGGGCTACACCATTGAAGAAAATGCCTCCCTTCCCCCCACAACCATTAACTGAGAGGTGGGGCCTCATGAGCTCCTCCCCTGAAAGTGTTTATGATCTGGCATGGGACAAGGGACAATTACAACATAATCAAGCAGCACCTGCTGGCTCCTTGGTCATGTTGAGCGCCCTCGCACATCAGGGCTGCCGCGATAGCCAGAGGCTCGCTGCCCTGGGTCTTTTTCCTACCTGATGATGACACACTGGTTCTCTCTGTCAATGATCATGTTTCTGTACATACTGTCGGCGAGGGCATAGATATGAGGCGGGTTCTCATACTGCGCCTAGAAGAGCAAAACAGAAACCAAAACCAAACCACAGTGAGTTTCTTTGTGTGGACTGATCAGTGACGCCATGGCACACAGCTCCAGCGTTCGGTGTTTACAGGCAAAGGTTTCGAGACTCCGTGATTCATAAGAATATCCTAGGTTATGGCCTATTACACTCTGGGGAAGCGAAGGTGGGGTTTGGAAGGACTCCTCCAGAGGCATGCCTGTGACTCAGCCCTCAGACACGACCAGGTACACCACCCTTCCACCCAGGCAAGCCTCTGCAAGGACATTCTGCTTCCAATTCTGGAGACCTTTGGCAATGCTCAGAAAAGGGTCTGCCAAGTCCCTGGGTCTCGCTTTGACCAGAATTCTAAACGCTGACAGTTTTTTCTTCTCTGTGAGGCAAGTTGCTATCCTTGGATCTCACTGGGAACTGAGGGGTATTCCTAAGGAGGGAAACTTGTATGTTTTCCACAAGAAGATGGCAAGAGGTGTGGTTCCTCACAAGGAGGAACTGGTTCGGCTAGTTTGTTTCCTTTCTCAAGGGGAGGGCTGGAGGTGACACACAACAGTAAGAGAGGCTCCTGGGTGTGTGAAACGGTCTTTAGTTACGTGCACATTTAAAACTAGAGACTGGAGAGATGACTCAGTGGTTAAGAGTACTGGCTACTCTTCCAGAGGACCCAGGTTCAATTTTCAGCACCCACACGGTGGCTCACAACCACGTGTAACTCCAGTTTCAGGATATCTGACGCCCTCTTCTGGCCTCTTCAGGCACTGCATGCACATGGCCGTGCCCAGACATACATGCAGGCAGACGCTCGCACACATAAAACAAAATTAAAATTGGAAAATGCCCCATGCCTAACAGTCATTCTGTCAGCTGACTCCAGCCCCGTGTATTCAGTTGCTAGGCACCTGCTTTCACCAATCCCTCAAAAATTAACAAACAGAGCTTCCACGGTGGCATATAGCTGTAATCCCAGAATTTAAGAAAATTTAAGAGGTGAAACAGGAGGATCAAAGTCATTATTGGCTACTTAGTGAGCTCAAGGCCCAGCATGGGCTACATGAGACTCAATCTCAAAAAACAGGGCTGGTAAGGGGCTCAGCAGACAAAGGCCTTTGCCACTAAGCCTGTCGACTTGAGTTCTGTCTTTTGGACCCACGAGGAAGAAGGAGAAAACTTCCTCCTGCAAGTTGTTCTCTGGCGTCCACAGGCACACCACGGTGCACACAAATAAACAGACAAACGTGAGAAAATATTTTTAAAGCAAACAGAAATAAAAACGCTTCATGTGGTGCAGGAGAGGAGAAAAGCTGAGTCCAGGTGACACACCGTCCCGTCTCGGAGGGTCTCACAAGGAGAGGGAGAAGATGAACAGGACGGCGATTTTAGAAGATAAATCCACACAAAAACATAAGGAATAATTTGCTTAAACCATCCTTAAATTTTCTTACACAGGGATGGACTTGAAGAAAAGGGTGCTGCCTGAGAAACCGCTGCATACTGCCAAGCTCTAAAGACCTCAGTGGCAAAAGGGGATGGAGGGGAGAGGGGAGACACTGTCTGTAAGCAAAGTACTCGTGTGTCCCAGACCCAGTGTCCCCTACCCATAGGGAGCCACCTAGTAAGAGCTGGAGGCTCTTCTCGGGAATGCAGAACTCCTAACAGGGCTCAAGCTGTATGTTAAGCCTGCCTTCATGGTGACAGGGAGGCCTGCTGGGACCACAGACATGGCCTTCATGGTGACAGGGAGGCCTGCTGGGACCACAGACATGGCCTTCATGGTGACAGGGGAGGCCTGCTGGGACCGCAGACATGGCCTTCATGGTGACAGGGAGGCCTGCTGGGACCGCAGACATGGCCTTCATGGTGACAGGGAGGCCTGCTGGGACCACAGACATGGCCTTCATGGTGACAGGGGAGGCCTGCTGGGACCGCAGACATGGTTTTAGATGGGCTTCTTCTCTACAGATTACTAATCAGAATGACGGGTAACCTCTGGGAAAACAGGTAAGCAGAACGTTGCACGGAAGAACAGAGGGTGCAGACTGGAAGGAGGGGCGTGGCGAGAACGCTGCCTAGTGGAGGGAAACAAGAGACAATCTGCGCTGGCTAGTTTACATCAACCTGACCCAGGCGAGAGGCTCCTGAGAGGAGGGAGCCAGTTGAGAAAATGCCCCCATAGGCTGGGGTGGGTGCAAGACTGTAGGGCATTTTCTTTATTAGTGACTGAAGTGGAAGGCCCAGTCCTTTGTGGGTGGGGTCACCCCTGGGCTGGTAGTTCCTAGGTTTTATAGGAAAGCAGCCAGGGGGAGAAAGCCAGAAAGCAGCACTCCTCCATGGCCTCTGCATCAGCTCCTGTCTTCAGATTCCAAGTCTGTTTGAGTTCTTGTCCTGACTTCCTTCAGTAATGGGTTATAATGTGGAAGTGTAAGCCAAATGACCCTTTCCTCCACAACTTGCTTTTGGTCACGGTGTTCATCATACAAAACATAGCAATAGTAACCCTGACTAAGACACAAGCCTTTCCCGTTAAGGTTCCTAAACTGTTTAATGGAAGTTATACCCTTGGCTCTTTTTTTTTTTTTTTTTTGATTTTTCGAGACAGGGTTTCTCTGTAGCTTTTGGTTCCTGTCCTGGAACTAGCTCTTGTAGACCAGGCTGGCCTCGAACTCACAGAGATCCACCTGCCTCTGCCTCCCGAGTGCTGGGATTAAAGGCGTGCACCATCACCGCCAGGCTACCCTTGGCTCTTGAGGGTCACTTACACTCCTCCCATCCCCAGACAGGGTCTCATGGATCTCAGGCTTGCCTCCATCTCCCTATGTGGCTGAGGGTGACTTTGAACTACAAGGTACCAGGCCGGGTTTATTCAGTGTTGGGGGTGGGATCCAGCATGCAGCCTCAGCCCCATCTCTGAAGCCCGATACTCTCTGCTGGTTTCCTTCCCACCTACACTTTCACCCAGCCTCCGCCTTGGTGCCTACGGAGTGCTGAGTAGCCACCTCCTCTGATGTCCTATCTCTCAATCGAGAACCCAAAGTCATTAAGATGTGAGTTTAACTCCTGGCTCCGTAGATAAAGTGATACAGTTCTCACATGGACGGGTCTAGCATTGTTGCAAGCACACACAGTGCCTAACACTCAGTAAAAACTATTTGTATGACAGTGTTACCAAGAGCAATGAAAATAAAGATTTTTTCCTTTAAATTATAACATTTCTATACAGAGAACTCTTAAAAAGATAAACAGCATAGAAAAGGGCTGGCACACAGTGACTCTCCAGAGAACTTGAAAGAAACACGTCTGTGCTTGAGTGTGTTCGTGTGTGTGTGTGTGTGTGTGTGTGTGTGTGTGTGTGTATCTCAGCTCTTCGTGTTGGAGCCTTGCTGTTACTGGTGGGGGTGGGGGTGTCAGGCCAGCTCCATGCCAGCTGCCCTAGGATTGTGGACTGGAGTGCCAGGGCAGGGCGCGGACCTCGGCTGACAGTGTTGTCCTTGTGCCGGCCCCTGATAAAGGCGGCATTATCAAAGGTCTCCCGTGGCAGCCTCCTTGAGCTCCAGCTACCAGCAGCGTTTATCCGGCAACAATGGGGTGCGCACTATCTCTGGGTAAATGCCTTCCACTTCAACTGGATTTATGTGTTCTTTTGTTTGGCTTCCAGGGCCGGGATTAATAATGGCTCTTGTGTTTCTGCTCTGAAGAAGGGAAGGAAGAAGATGCAGAGTCTAGGGCTAAGCGGTGGGATGAACTGCAGAATGAGACACGTTGGGAAGGATTGCTGGTTACACTTCTAACCCACAGATGAAGTGACTGTGGAGTGGGTGTGGACAGAGAGCAGCCACTTTAGTAAATGAAGTAATGCAAGATGCATTTTCAAGCCAGAGCCAAAGCTTCAAGGGTTCTAATTCTCAAAGTTCCCAGCATCTCATTGATTTTTACCTATGACTGATTTTCCTTTTTGGTTTTGTTTTTCAAGACAGGATTTCACTGTAAAGCCCTAGCTGTCCTAGGTCTCTGAAGACCAGGCTGGTCTCGAACTCGCAGAGATTCACCTGCCTTTGCCTCCTACAGTGTGCCACCACTGCCTGGCTGACTCTTTTTCTAAGTGTGTGTGTGTGTGTGTGTGTGGCTGACTCTTTTTCTAAGTGTGTGTGTGTGTGTGTGTGTGTGTGTGTGTGTGTGTGTGAGAGAGAGAGAGAGAGAGAGAGAGAGAGAGAGAGAGAAAGAAAGAAATAGAAGTATGTGTGTTCATGCTTGCTTTGATGTGGAGGACAGGGGACAACTTTGGGTGTTACTCTCAGGAATTGAGTCTGACTCCTTTGGGACTGGGTCTCTCATTGGCCTGGAGGCCATCATTAGGCTAGACTGGACAGCGAGCCCCAGGGACTGTCCTGTCTGCACCTCCTCAGCACTGAGTTTACAAACACACACTACTATGTGCCGCATCTTCACCTGGGTTCCGGGGCGCAAACTCAGGCCCTCAAGCCCGTGACCTATCCCCCAGCTCCTCTGGTCCTCAAGCCCGTGACCTATCCCCCAGCTCCTCTGGTCCTCAAGCCCATGACCTATCCCCCCAGATCCTCAGGTCCTCAAGCCCGTGACCTATCCCCCCAGCTCCTCAGGTCCTTAAGACCATGACCTATCCCCCAGCTCCTTTGGTCCTCAAGCCCGTGACCTATCCCCCCAGCTCCTCTGGTCCTCAAGCTCGTGACCTATTCCCCAGCTCCTCTGGTCCTCAAGCTTATGACCTATCTCCCCAGCTCCTCTGGTCCTCAAGCCTGTGACCTATCCTCCCAGCTCCTTTGGTCCTCAAGCCCGTGACCTATCCCCCCAGCTCTTCTGGTCCTCAAGCTCATGACCTATCCCCCAGCTCCTCCTGTGCTTCTTTTCATTACTGATAACTTTGGAGCACACATGGAAGCCAGAAGACCACTGCAGACTCTGCGTAATGCAACCCACTTAACTAATTATATATGTATATTAACCCCATGTTAGTCTATACCCCCTTGAGTTCCATGCTGAAGATCAGTATCCAATTAAAATAAAAAATCAGGTAGGCAGTGCTGGTGCACACCTTTAATCCCAGCACTCGGGAGGCAGAGGCAGGCGGATCTCTGTGAGTTCTAGGCCAGCCTGGTCTACAGAGTGAGTTCCAGGACAAGCTACACAGAGAAACCCTGTCTCGAAAATTAAAAAACAAAACAAAACAAAAAAACAAAAAACCTCAAACAAGGTCATTTACTTGACCTCCCCCAATTAATAATCCATAAGAAAATGTAAATGTACTGATAACTTCATGGAAAAACTAGGTATAAATGACAAAATCCCTGAACACTGCAGCAACTTATCGAGTACGTAACTTACCGCTCCTTGGTACATTTCAATTTCCTTCTCTCCAAAATACGGCATCTGCTTGAAAGGGTTGACGGAGATTAACACGGATCCTATGTATGTCTGGATTTCAGTCTGGTTAAGGTCCATCATTCACCTTCACAGAAACAGGCTTTTCAGTCAACAGATGCTACGGAGCATGCAATGAGCTGCTGGACGGAAGGACAGCCAGGGTGGACGTTATGAACACCACAAAGGCAAAAGCAGTCATTTACACAGCTCAGGGCTTACTCCTCCCCAGGAACAGCAACGAGGTTCATCATCAATGCTGCAAAAAGGATTCTACATAGACTAAAGTACCTTCTTCTAAGACCAGCAGCATGAAGAGCTAGGAACACACACACACATACACACACACACACAGAATTCTACATAAACTGAAGTACCTTCTTCTCAGCCCAGCAGCATGGAGAGCTAGGAACACACACACACACACACACACACACACACACACACACACACACACACACACGGCATAGAAGTGCCAGGGCACAATCAGGTCAGTGAGCAGCCCTCTTCCATTGGAACGTGTACCTCTGAGGTAAATGACCCAAACATTTGTTTCCCCCCTGAACAAACGGGGACCCCAAAGCTTTGGGAAAGTGAGAGGTACCAACATTACCAAACGTTCTAATTCTCAAAGTTCTCAGCATCTCATTTATTTTTATCCATTTACATTGGGAGAAGAAAATAACAATTCCACACAGTTAAGGCTTAGAGAAGAAAGATAGTATTTGGAGAATCCAGGAATGCTTCTCTGAGAGGAAGTGTGCACTGGATGTCAAGTTTTGCTTGTTTTTTATAACTAAAAAAATTTTTTTAAGTTATTTTATGTGGGGTAGACTGGGTCCACCACATTTGTGTGGAGGCCAGAGGAGAACTTCCTGCAGTTGGTCCTCCCTCCCTCCTTGCTGAGGCAGGATCTCTCTTGTGGTTCCTGCGGTGCTGACCCTTCATATCCGCATCCAGCTGTTTATGTAGGTTCCGGGAAATAGACTCAGGTCTTCGGACTTGGCAAACACTTTTACCCACCGAGTCATCTCTTTTGCCTCCCCTTAAAGTCTCACCGTGTATATGTGTGTTTGAAGTTGTTTATAATTAAAATAAAAATAAACAAAAACAACCCCAGTGTGTATGTATGTATCTGGAAGATTATGGTGTGTGTGTGTGTGTGTGTGGTGTGTGTGTGTAATACATACACATGTTTGCATGAGGGTGTCTGTACCTGTGACCTGTGCATGTGAGGAAGCCAGAAAAGGAGGCTGTGTGTCTCTGCCCTTGAGTCAGGATCTCTAACTGAACCTGGAGCTAGGCTGGCCACCAAGGAGCCCCAGGGGTCCTTCTGTCTGCCAGACACAGTGCTGATGGTACAGGCATGCACAGGCATATCCAGCTTTTCCCATGGACACTAGGGGATTTGAACTCGGGTCCTCATTCTTACATAGCAAGCACTTTTTTGTTGTTGTTGTTGTTGTTGTTTTTTTTTGAGACAGGGTTTCTCTGTAGCTTTGGGGCCTGTCCTGGAACTAGTTCTTGTAGACCAGGCTGGCCTCGAAGTCACAAAGATCTGCCTGCCTCTGCCTCCCAAGTGCTGGGATTAAAGGCACGCACACCACAGACCGTATACCAAGCACTCTTGTCCACTGGGCCAATCTCCCCAACCCAGTTTTATACATTTTGATGAACTCAAGTAAGGGGATGTTATGAGATTGCCTTCCACCCTTTTCTCAGCAACTACTTTGTGCTGGTTGTTTACAACACACCAGGCACTTTAAGGTGCTGGGAATTCAGCAGTGAACAAACAGAACAAATTAAACATTTTGTCCCCTCTGAGGGAAGAAAATCATGAAAAAAAAATCAGCACCCCCCCCCCAGCCATTAGATTTCTGTTGTTTTTCTTATTTCGGAGGCAGTGTCTCTTGCTGTTTCTTAGGTTGGTCTTCGCTTTTGGTTCGTATGATTTTCCAGCTTCAGCCTCCTGACTACTGGGATCTGCAGGTGTGCACAACTGTGTCCCACTCAAAATTGTTCAACTAATTGTGAACTAGAAATATCTTCATTTTAACAAATAAATCATTGAAACCAAATCTATTAACAAATAAACAGTTTCAAATAATAAAAGGAATATAAAACTGTGAGATTATTTCTCGGGGAAGCCATTTCTATAATAGGGATATATAACAGGGGGCTGGCTCAAACAGGGTGGATCCCCAAGCCCAGTCCAACTCTCACCTGGGGCATTATACTGGTAATTGTCATGTGTTGTTTGAACTTAGAAGCTGGTTCCCTGCCCTGACTTCAGACAAGCATTTTATGTCATGTCCTCAAAGACCCATATCTAAGGATCGGTTGGTAGCCACGCATGTGTGACGAGGGAGAGAGCAGCAAAACAGTGCAAGAGTAAACTCGCTGTGCCGTTGAGTATAGCCAGCTGATAATCTATTTCTAATAGAAATCACTATTGATATACAAGTGCCTACCATGGGGCAGAGAAGCCAGACAGCTCAGCCATGGAAAGGAAGCTCAGTTGGGAGCTACAGCCAACTACTTCAACTTCCCCAGTCAGTTTCTGATGGATTCTGATGATTCAGCCTGGTTTGATGACGCCATATCTGTCTGTTGCTAATTTTTTTTCTTTTACTTGGAAGCTCCACTCAGGGAACTCTCCCCTCTGCCTGGGAGTCTCTCAATCAAGAATGCCAGCTGACTGCTTCAATGCCAGTTTTCCCCGTTGATTTCTACTGAATGTTTTGAGTTCCTGGTTTGATGACATATGTCTCTCCCTATCTATCTATCTATCTATCTATCTATCTATCTATCTATCTATCTATCTATCTATCTATCAATTTCCCCCTCATTATTTTATTCCTACTTGCTACACACTCAATAAGTTCAAACTCAAAACCAAAGGCACAGCTGTTGTAGAGCACTTTCCAGACTGTACAGAACATATCTCTAAGCTGTGGTTAATGGATGATGGGAATAAACCAAGACCTATTTAATTAACAACCTTTCTGTGGAAATAGACGAAATAATCAATGAACAGCAATCAGCACCTAGATGCCATTCCCTCAACTCATGTTCTTAGATGCATGTGTCATTACATAGTGATATCTCTCACATCATAATGCAGGTGACCACTTTGGCCTTAGATGAAATATGGAATTATTAATAGACATTATAAATGGGTGTGGGTATGTCAAATAATTTAAACACACACACAGACACAAAATGACTCAACTGCTTTTTTTCACTTCACTTGTTACTGACCAGAAAGACCTTCCAAGTTGAAAAATGAAGATAAATTAATAATAGAGAAAAGATAGTGATGACGTGCTTTTTTAATATTTAATTTTGATTGTTCAAGAGATGAAAGATGCCCATGGCTGGACAGTGATAACACATGCCTTTAATCCCAGCACTCTATGAGTTCAAGGCCAGTGTGGTCTACAGAGTGGATTCCAGGACAGGCACCAAAGCTATACAGAGAGACCCTGTCTCAGAAAAACAAAACAAAACAAAACAAAAAAGCAGAAGTTCAAGGTTATCGTCAGCTACATAGGGAGGCAAAGGTCAGCCTGGGCTAGAGGCTCTGTTGGGTAGGTGGAGGGTGCAATGAATAACAGCTTTTTGTAACTAGCAAGTACTTCCATTGCTATTGTTAGTTGGGAATAAAAAAATATAGACCACTTCATCAAATCTGGATGTGGAGTAAACAATGAGAATGTTTAAGCTATAAGCAGACCTAGAGTAACGTTGGGGCACACTTGCACTAAAAGGTTACTTGTTTAGCTGAGACTGAACTATAACTGGGCGATCCCTATTTTGTTCACGTATCAACCTTACATTTAAATCAGCAGTGCAAGGTTTCATGAGGGAGGATTGGGATGCTCTGCAGTCTCTCCTTACTTAGAACTAAGAGGCTTTGTCTACTCCAAAACCCACATTAGGAGCTGGAGAAATGGTCCAGCAGTTAAGAGCACTGGCTGCTCTTCCAGAGTACCAGGGTTCAATTCTCGGCGCCCACACTGTGTATCACGATCGTCTGTAACTCAGTTCCCTGGGATCCATGCCCCTCCTCGGGCACCAGGCAAGCATGTGGCCCACATACATGCAGGCAAAAGGCCCATACACATAAATTAAATTATAAATAAATAAAATAGAATCTATCTTAGTAGGATTTTTTTTATTCTTAAGATTTGTGTAAGGATTGCAGGGCAGTGGTGGTGCATGCCTTTAATCCCAGCACTTGGGAGGCAGAGGCAGGAGGATCTCTGTGCATTCAAGGCCAGCCTGGTCTACAGAGCTAGTTCTAAGACAGCCAGGACTGTTACACTGAGAAACCCTATCTCAAAAAACGAGGAGAAATAAAAAAGATTTGTGTAAGCATCTAATAATCAAAACTGAAGGGATAGGTTTTGTCTCTCATCCGGATTCTCTTGCTCAATGGCTGTAACTATTCTTAGGGTAGGACCAAGTTGAAGGCTGTAAAATGCCAATTCTGAGCAAAAAACAAACCAGGGAGACATGAGCCTTCCACAGAAGACAGCACCCTTCCCTTCATGGTAAAGGATACACTGTGAACCAGCCACTTCCTGGGGACAACGGGCCACTGCCACAGGAGAAGAAAGGGCTGCATGAGGGTGAAAGCCAAAGGCGTCCTGCCCCTCCCCCACACCCCTAGCCACCTAACAAATAGAACTGAGGTGAGTATGGGCTGGAAATGGAGCCATGGTTGTTTAAGTGTGCTTTGTGAACAACCTCTTCTAGAGTGTTCTAGGCTGATGCGGAGGCAGTGACTCAGGTGAGAATGAAGGGGATGCTATAGACTCTCCCCTAAATTTCCCAGCAGGGTCCCCCAGAGAATCAGCATCTGAGAAGACTGATGAAAGACAAAGTTAGATTTGAAAAGGTCACTATGTCCCGATTCCACCACACTAAGTACCTACAAACGCACCTACATCTGAACCGGCCAGAGTAACAAATTCAGTTGCTTCCAGTTGGAGTTGGACTTCATTGTGTATCTAAACAATTTCACCTTCTCTATCTGGCTGGGTCTTTAGAGACCTGAGCTAATACCCAAAGAGTTCAGGGCCCTGGTGGGTTTGGAGCTCCAAAAAAGTCCCTCAGTCCTCCCTCCCACACCCAATACATAATTCAGGTGCGCCTCTGGGGACACCGCCAGGGCCATTATCTCTACACACATAATCTTCCACAGTGAGGGTGTGGCTTAAAGTTAATTCTCAAACTGCAGGCAGATATGAAGCTATGATACCAAATAAAAGTGGGGCGGGGGTGGGGCGCCTCATTTAAGAGACAATGAGAGTCAGGAGGAACCAGGCAGATCTTCAACTGACTGGTTCCCAGATGTTGGTCCATGTGTCTATGAATGCTCATCCACCTGCAGCACAAATGATAAGGGAAATAAAAAAGAACAACATGCTGAATTTTTCATGAGGCTCAATTCAGGGCTGGCAAGATGACTCAACCGGTCAAGACACTCGCCACCACACCCAGTGACCTGGGCTTCATCCTGGAAACCTACGCAAAGGTGCCGGGAAAGAATCAACTCCTGAACGATGTCACCTGACTTCTGAGCCTTTGTGCCTCTCCCCCAACGATAATGACGGATTCCACAAAACCCAGTTCATCCGGTGTAAAGGACCGTTCTTTGGCTTTAGAGCATCTCCTTTCAACACACATAGTGTAAGATGGCCTTTTGGGGGATGTAGGGATGAGGTGAGCCTCTGCCGACCTCTGTCTCATTCTTAACTTTGAAAAGAAGTTATTTCTTATTTTTTAAAGATTTGTTTTTACTTATGTATATGTGTGCTTGTTGATTGTATACGGTGGCTGTGGAGGCCAGAAGAGGGTATTAGACTCCCTGGAGCTAGAATTATTGTCAGTTGTGAATGAGCCCCCAATGAGAGTGCTGGAGACTCGGGTCCTCCAGGAGAGCAGCAGCACTCTTAACCACCCAGTGATCACCCTAGTCCATTTCTTAGTATTCTTTTGTGACAGGTTTTCGTGTATCCCTGACTGACCTAAAGGTTACAGTGTACCTGAGGATGTTTGATCTTCCTGCCTTTCTTAGGAGGACAGTGCTTGGTTTATGTGGCGGTGGGGATTGAACCCAGGGCTTCCTCAAGCGCACTAGGGAGGTATTCTCCCAACGAGGCTACATGTCCCGCCCTCCATATGTATTTTGAAGATTAGGCAAAGCTAAGAGCATTGAACTGCTGAACACGATGACAGCCTACAGCGATAAGTCAACCTCACCACATATATATTACTGGAAAGTGAAGGAAGGGGAGGCCTCTGGCTAAAGTCCTATATTTGGAGAAGCTCTGAGCCAGAACTTGAACCTTTGGTTCCAGTCACAAGACCAATGTCTCACCCAGCTCGCTGTCCCCTCTGTGTGAACCGGCTGCTGAGGGCCAAGTTTCATTCTGAATGACTAAGAGCACACTGCCTCTCCAAATCACTGGTCTGGCAGGACAGCCTGAACTCCTCACTGAGGGATTAAAAATGCCAAGCACGTTTGAGTGCGGTGGCCTTTGAGGGAAGAAAGCTTAAAGATAGTTGGAGCAGCAAGTGAGAAGTGCTCCACACAGGAACTCTGCTCAGCCAAGCGGCTGGAGCTACAGCTCTTTTCTTTCCAAACTCCAGAACTTTCTCCCCTTGCACCTTTTGGAACGTAATTTTAAGCAGTGTGGCAGCCATCTCTAAGAAACGGATGGTAAACTCAGCCTTCCTCTGGGGGCTTTAGCGGCCAGACAATGTCAGCGTGTTCTAAGCGGATTTTGTTTCCTAACGGAGAACAAAGCAACCATGCTTGGCCTGCATGCATTAGCCACCGAGTGCCCTTTGTGCTGATCTACAATACAAAACAGGGCTGGTATTATGGGCGGGAGAAGTAAAAGGGGTGCTCATAGTTATTAACCTCTCTTTTGCCTTGACAAACACAGAAGAAACAAAGAACGAAGTCATCTTTCACTTACAAGAACGCTATGCTATGGGTTCTCTCTGAAGACTGAAGTGGTCACGGAGACCAGAGGGAAAGAAGGGAAGGCAGATACTGCTGTTACAAACATCCATCAGCAGCGCCAGGCCTCCCCGGAGCTGGAAGTGACTCCCTCCCACCTGCCGAAAGCAAGCCCATTTACGCAGGAGTGGGCAGAGATGTCTAAATCATAAAGTCATTAGTGGTCAAGCAGCTCATTTCCTCGGGCAAACGCACCATTAGTCAGTTATTGACTCAAAGGCCTTCACTACCCCCTGCCCCCTGCCCCATCGAGTCATTAAAAAAATTCTGCTGTCTGAATTTAAAAAGTCTTGAGAGTCAACAGATTTTCAGGGATCACTTAATACAACGTATCCCGTGCCAAGAACTGTGCGGCAAAGCCAAAAATACCTGGGGGGGGGTGCGGTTTGTTAAGCAGCAAGAGAGCATGCACGTTTGTGTAGACGCACGCGGGAGAACACTAAAGGCTGAGAGATCCACAGGAACTCGCCCTGGGTGGTAGGATTTCGGGTGGTTTAGTGTCTTTCCCTCTGCTAGGCTGCATTACATAAGTCATGTCAAGTAAATATACTGCTTGGAAGGGCTTTTACAACTTGTTCTCTGCATAAAAGTTATGCTGTCTGTCTGCAAGAAGCTTCTGGGCCCGTATCAGTAAACAGCCTGCTGAGGGGCACGGCTGTCTGGACTGAGGCTGGACTGACTTTAGGCAACGGCCACCATCATTGCTTTTGTCTTCTCTCATTCAGCTGATCGAACACCACGTCTACCGGGTAGGGAAAAGGCTCAGTGGGTGCTAATGCTTGCTGTGAAAACAAGAGTACCCAAGTTCGAATCCCTAGTAAAGCCAGCCATGGCTACACATGCCTGTAACCCCAGCATTGGGGAGGCATAAACAGGTTCATGTTAGGAGCTCCCTAGAAAACCGGAGTGGTTCATCAGCCTGGCCTGGTGAGCTTAGGGTTCAGTGAGAGGCATTTGACTCAAAAATAAGATGAAAAACAATAGAGGAAGACATCCAATGCCCTCCCCTGGCCTCCAGAGGCACACATAAGGGTACATGCACTAACACACACATGTGTGCATACCACACACACATGTGTACATACGACACACACACACACACCAAACAGGCAAACAAACCCCCACATTTCTCTGTAAATAATTAAAAACACAAGCCTACATCCCAAGGCTTTTGGATCTTCCATTTTAAAGTTTCTAGCGCTGGGATGCAGCTCAATAGGTAGAAGCCAGGCAGTCTGGATCCACAACCTGCACCCAGTCCTTCCTAACCCACCTACCAGTTTCCATGTGCCGTGGGGACTTGTACACAACATTTTTTGATGGTGTTAAATCCAAATGAAATAAACAGATTTCCGTGTGTGTGACCAGAGGAGAGGAGAGGAGAACTAAAGTACACACGACTGCTTCCTTACGGTCAAACTAAGGCACATGGAGCAGATGGTGGCGCTAATTCTGCTCTGGAAAGTAATTGCTTTGGACTTCCGAAGGTCAGATAGCCTGTTTCAGTGGCTTGGCTAGGCCATGGTACCCATGAAAGCGGCAGAATCTGTCATTAAACAAGCACAGTTGTATCCCAGGGGAACTTCCGTTTAAAGACAACGGTGGGCAGGATCTGTCTGTAAGCTACAGGCCACTGTTAACCAAGAGGATGCTGTTGACTCCAAGTTAACAATAATGTCATATTGTAATGTGCATTATATCATCAAATTGCCATGTGCCGTTCGAGCGGAGCAGCTGCCTCCCCTTCAGCCCCAAGCATGTTATTGTCAAGAATCTTCTAAAACTGCCTGCCCAGGGTCAGGTGGCTCCCTGGCTCTGCCAGGGGCTTGGCAGGGTGGAGAGGGGAGAATCAGCAAGCAGCTGAGGGTAATAAACACATTGTGCCCTTGAGAACAGCTAGACTGTAAACTATTTCCAACCTTATTATTCTTGTTTGTCCTATAATGTAAAATCTCTGCAGCAGGAACAAGAGGCCGGAGCTCAGCCTCGAGAAGCTAGCTCATCCGTGGAGGGAAGACTCAACCAGAAACTCCGTGTTCCTGCTGGACGTCCCGCAGCCCCCAGTTTGCTATTATCTTATCTGCTGTTAACTGTTTTTGTTTTGTTTTTTATCTTGGAAATCTCACCATGGGGGACAATCTGCTCCACGGTGCATACTGGCCTCAATGTGGCTTCCCTAGTAAGTTTCTGCTCGATGTTAACTTTCAGTTTGGTGGTGCTGTCTTTTAGGCCACCCCAGCTGTCTCTGCAGCGTGTCCTGGGTGCCTGTCTAATGATGTCTTATTATATGTTCGAGGTTTCTCTCTATCTGCCACGTACTATTTATTTTTCTACTTTTGCTTGCTACATGTTTAATAAACTCACTTACTCAGAAACTAAAAACAGCCAGGAGGTGGTTGGTGAAGCATGCCTTTAATCCCAGCACTTGGGAGGCAGCGGCAGATGGATCTCTGAGTTTGAGGCCAGCCTGGTCTACAGAGCATACTCCAGAACAGCCAGGGCTACACAGAGAAACATTGTCCTGAAAAACAAAAATAACAACAACAAGCAAAAAAAAACCAAAAGCAGAGCTACTGTAGATAATTCTCTGGACTGGACAGCGCAAATATGTCAAAGTTGATCAGAGATTTTTAAATGGCTAAACCACATATCCAAGTATAGGAAGTGACAGACCTGTTAGTTAGCCTGATTTAACTATTCTATAATGTCCACATGCATCAAAACATCACATCTTATCCCAAAAATATGTATGGAGGCTAGAGAGATGGCTCAGTGGTTAAAGGCTTGTACTGCTCTTTCGGAGGATCAGAGTTCTGAACCTCTATGGTCTCCTTGGACACTGCTCGCTCGCTCTCTCTCTCTCTCTCTCTCTCTCTCTCTCTCTCTCTCTCTCTCTCACACACACACACACACACACATTTACATAATTAAAAATAATTTAAAAAAATCTTGCTTGGGCTGGGTGGTGTATGCCCTTGATCCCAGTACTTCAGATACAGGAACAAGCAGATCTCTATGAATTCAAAGCAAGCCTGGTCTACAAAACAAATTCCAGACCAGCAAGAGACAATAATGAAACCCACAAAACCCTTTTAAAATATACAAACAACTCGTACATTAAAAATTTAAATAACGCTATTATAACGGTCAACAAGTTTGAATATATATTGAGCCTTAAAAAGAGGGCTTTAGGAATTTACCTGCACGGATATTTAGAGGAAATTCCCTTTTTGGTCAATAAGAAACAGCACAGTATTGTTTGCAATGGTTCAAGTGTCTTGAAGTAATGGGCATTGCCACAGGAGTATTGAGTGAGTTAAACACCTAAACACACCAGTGATGGGCAGGCAGCCAAGGCAGCCTGCAAAAGTATAGCTGTCTAGGTTTTGGTGATTCTAATAGTCAAGTAAAGACGGCAAGTAATAAACAAAAAGCCCCCGGTGAGAAAACTTCCCAGGGTGCTCTGGGTGAAACCCAAGATGCACGTTACGTCATAAAGCACCCATGCTTCCTAGACACTACCATCAGGAGCCACCCCAGCATCAGCCACCCCAGCATCAGCCTTTGGCACCTGGGCACCGCTGTACAGGTCACACAGACCTTTGCATGGCTGTGACTAACCCAGGTGACATTTCACTAACGTATAGTTGCTCCAAGGAAAACTCCTGAGTGCAGGAGGCGCATCCTCCACTATCATAGTTCTCCGGACTGTGAAGTCAAGACACGTTTCCAAGAGGTGTGTGCCCTGTGCTTTTAAAGCCCTGTTATAAAATGGCATCTGGCAAGCTAACAGGGAAACACACCAGGCATTTTCAAGAGCTGATCATCCCTTCCCGTGTTTCCTTCAGCAAATATAAAGGTTCAGAAAAACTGGGGAGGCGTCTTTTCTATTCATCAGGTGATTCATTTTAAATCTTCATAGTCTGGAGGGAAGAGTTCCTATCATGTCATCGGGATGACACAGAACCCTGCAGACAGGGCAGGATTAGACACTTAGAATACATGATGCTGTAGCTCAAAGGGACACTATCATGGAGCTGCACTTAGACCCCGTGAGATGCCAGGAAAACACTTTAGCCTCATCTTTGCCCTTGGAAGCACAGCTGCCCCATTCTGAAAGCGAAAATACTAAGAGCCCGTTCTGAGAGCCAGCTCAGACTTCGGGGAGGCGTGGCTCAGGGGCAGAGACCCACATTACAGTGGAGTTGTCCTATCCCAGGGGTGTGCAAAGGAGAGGACAAAGGATACAAAGATGTAGTCGTCCATGTATCTCTTCTTCAGGTTCTCGACAATGGAGGTCTCTGTGATCTTGGAGAGCAACACCATGTCATCCACGCCACTATGCTTGACATTGTGACTCTGCCAATGGTACCGGTAGGCGCCTTTGCTGCCCTAGAGACAAAAGCAGAAAATGGGTTAGGGTAGTTCATATTCTCCTGGAGTTTTCTAACACCCCCCCCACTCTAATATACGTATTTTTCCAAACAAAATGTATCATAAAGCACACAAAGATTTTGAGTTCCAGCCTTACCACCTATAGATAAGCAGGGAAAAGTCACCCTAGTCCAATGTATTGTGAAAACAGTATACTTTGTTTATTTGATAAACAACAATAATAAATAATATAAAAAAACAAACACAATCTATGAGGGATAGGGCACGGGGCTCTTTACCCTGTGGCACGCTGAAGTGATGACCTTTGAAGGAGATCTCAAAACATTTGAGTTTTCCAGGGAACTAGAGAGATATTTGTTCCCTTGTATACTCATCAAGCAAAAAAGCCTACACACAAACAGAAAAAGGAAAGGAAAGAAACCAGAGGACACGTGTAATCCCGACAAGAAACAAGAGTCTAGAGTACTGTGGTTTGCTGTCAACTTCAGTGTCTCCACAGAGGTGCCGTGTGCTAGGCTAGCTTGATGGACCAAGTTAAGGCTCAGCCCTGCCTGGACGGTGGAAGCTCATGACTTGGGGGAGTTTCAACAAAGCAGGGAAAATTTATGGACAAGGGTATTGAGAAAGGCCAGCTGCTCAGACATCAAAATTAGCATGAGAAAACGGAAGTAGAGGCTGTGTGAGAGACAGGAGAGGCAGGAAAAAGAAAACAAGATGGAAGCTGTATTAACTTTCTTTCACAGGGAAAATACATGATGCTGCTTTGTTTTGTCTGAGGAGGACAACGGGCAAAAAGTTAAGTCCAAGCGGTTCAGAGGGAAAAGCAATCATCAAAATCCAGCCAAGAGGAAGCCACCAACAGGAAAAGCATGCCACACACCAGGGGCTCAAGCTGTGGGAAGAGGTTCTAGAAGGTTTACCACCCATGCCGTCTAGTGGACAGAAACTGCCCATATGATATATTTGGTTTTCCCAGAACAACACATAACATCAATTCTGCAAAATTACCTCGGATGTCACCATTCCTCCTTCCTCTGCGGCAAGCAGAGAGAGCAGAGAGGCTCTGCCCACAGCTTGACTCACAAGGCTCCCTTCGTGTGCCCAAGGCCGACCAGACACAGCCCAGGGTACTCCTCTGGTTCTCTGGCCAACCTCCCACATACACGTGCACACAGAAGGCTAAAAATGTTATTTTCCCTTTGAAAAAGGTAAACATGATTGAAGACAACAGAAAGCCATCGATAAGTGTTTAATGTCAGCAAAGAACAAGGGGCAGGGGAGATGGGTGCCATAGTATGTATGCTTATGCAGACCCTCAAGGTACCCTGTGTCATGTGGACAGCCACCAGGTCCAGTGGCTTCTCTCCATCCCACGGTCCTGCCTGCTGTCTCAGGGACTGAGTCTTCCCCCTGATGTCAACAACGATCCAGGAGTTTAGGGCTCCCTGCTGAGTCTACCAGGTGTCTTTGTTCCAGAAAAATGATATTAAAAGTTGTCACCCTGACCTCAAATTTACTGTATAGCTGAGGATGACCTTGAACTTCTGAGCCTCCTGCCTCTACCTCCTGTGTTATGGGATTATAGGCATGAGCCACCATTCCTGGTTTCTTCAGTGTTGGGGATGGAACCCAGGACCTCCTGCAGGCTAGGCAAGTGCTCTAACTACCAAGCTACAAGCCCCCCATGTCTCTCTTTCCTTACTTTTAGACTTCTCTCTAGTTCTAGAGATTCTAAAGGGGATCATGAACAAAGAACATAACTGAGCGGTTGCCACAAGTGAATCCAGAAGACTGTCCTTGTAGAGTTACTTCACTTGCATCTCACGAGAGAGGGGCTTCCAGTTCTCTTTACAGACCTGCCCAAACATGGCTTCTTCCACTGTCTCCCCTGTGGCCCACAGGCATTTACATCTGTCTTATCAAGACTAAAATGGCAACAGGATACCAGACTGTATCTGGGTGGAATTCCTCATTACAAAGACACATCATCAGGGCTGAGAGATGGCTCAGCAGTTAGGAGCCCTTGCTGTTCCTGCAAAGGATCTGGGTTCAAATCCCAGCATCCACAGGGTGGCTCAAAATCATCTGTAACTCCAGTTCCAGGGGATCTGGCACCCTCTTCCAGACTCCATATGCATAGGTACATACATTGTGCACAAACATACATGCAGACAAAAGATTCATACACATAAAATAAAATGTTTAAATCGCTTTTAAAGAAGACACACAATCTTTGCTAGCGACTATTTCCTCTCCATGTCAAAGACTAAAACACTAAGTTGTCTTTAATCAGATAACTTTTCTATATCTAATTGGCCACAAATCTGTGTGTGTGTGTGTGTGTGTGTGTGTGTGAGAGAGAGAGAGAGAGAGAGAGAGAGAGAGAGAGAGAGAGAGAGAGAGAGATCCCATGTTTGCACACATAATTGTAATTACTTCCCTTTCTCTTTCTTCTACCTCCCAGGCAACAACAGCTGCATATATGAACTCCGCTTTCACAACCCCCCCCCCCAACACTGTGAATTATCTTGTAAAATTGCCAAGAGTCGTCTCAGCTTCTCACCTTCCTTTTCCCTTCTGTCCCAACTCATCACAAAAAGACAACTACTGGGCACACAGATGAGACAGAAACCCTCACAAGAAAGATTAGGATACAATGACACATATGTATGAAGAAGCCACGAAGGAACCTGTTACTTTGGTACGCTAACCTTAAAAAGTTCATTAATAAAAATGAAATTCGAATTTAAAATTTTTTTTAAATTTTTTTATTGATAAAAGGAGAATAAAGAAAAGAAAAAAAAACAAAAACAAATTTCCACCTCCTCCCAGCCTCCCATTTCCCTCCCCCTCCTCAGATGACATAAAGATAGCGAGAACAGAGAAGAGAAGGAAAGGACAAGAGCCTTGGGGTGATGGTAGGCTGCTCCCACCAGACTGGAGGAGGGGAACAGAGCGCAGCAGGCAGAACCAGGCTGGGCAGGGAAACACAGAGATGTGGTATTGTGCTCGTGTACCGCAGGGCTCTCAGCCAACCCAACAGAGTTTAAAGGTGCACAAGGTATCGTACAGAAGGCAACTGTGTTTAATGACAAAGGCCGTTAGAGTCAAGGAGTGCTTGCCACGGTGGGACACTTACCATTTATGGTCCTCTAAGGAGAGGCTGGTGGCTGGTAGTTGTTCTAGGACACCAACGACAGCCTCAGAAGGATGAGGATGTGCCAAAGTTCGGGGGAAATGGCCCTGACCAAATGTTCATGCTTCCCCTTACTCATCACGCCTACTCCTGGCTGGGCGGCAGCAGCCTGGCGTGCTTGGATGGGCACAGGTAAAGCAAAGAAAAACCAGCATACAGGCCACAACACCAGAGAAACCAGATAAGCAAGAGGACCCGAAGAGAGACATTCGTGATCTGTTTAGGAAGGTGAAAAAGACAAGATCGCCTGAATAAATTGGGAGCGGAGTGTCAGGGTCACGGGAGAGAGTAGAAGGGGAGAGAGGAGGAAGGGAGGGGAGTGGAGAAAAATTTATAGCTCAATAAAGATAAAAAAAAAGAAAAAAAAAACCTTTGCCACGTTGTCATCCCTGTCCTCTAAGAGCTGTTCCTTTCCCCTCTGTTCCCTTTCTTTTGTCCCCTTTCCCTAAAAGCAGTAAGTTTTTAAACAAAAAGGGTACAGAGGAAGGCAGAAGGAGACGGATGGATGTAGTACTGAGAACTGTTATAGCGACACTGAAGACTTACTTGTAGCCCTTAAATTATCAGTGATTATGAGAATTTTCCTGTCAGGTAGACCTCACGCAGAGACTTTCTTGTACCCATGTTAGTTTCTATAGGCCATTCAGCCTGGGAAAAAGCAGTTAATTGAGAAGAAGGTTGTGGAAAGTAGGGCATGTCTACACCCATATAATACAGCCTAGCTTAGGAGGGTGGACACGCCCAGGCACAGGGTCTCTCCTCAGGAGGAAGGAAGGGCCACATGGCAGGAACTTTAGTAGGCTGATGATTCTGACTGATTTGAAAAGGTGGAGCCTCCCTGACCCCCCCCCCCCCCCGCCTTGCTCTATCCCCCTTCTGTGTGTGTGTGTGTGTGTGTTTATCAGGGCGGGGACCGGGAGAGCAGGGGTGACTCAGCCCGCACACACAGGCAGCATTATCCTCGCTGGTGTTCCACACACCCTGGGGTGGCCCTTGCCTCACGCCTCTGCAAACTCTGGCTTAGCCACTTCTCCCAGGAGAGGAGGAGTCCTTCGTGGGCAATGCCATTCCGAGGCCAAGAAAACGGAGGCTGTTTAAGGTACCCAGAAACACAACAGGCCCAGTGTTGGGAAGGATAGGAGACTAAAAATACACTTACAGACTCCTAAACAATATTTTTAGGGAGCAAGCTAAAAATAGGCATTAGAATTTTAGAAACTAGTCAACAACAACAACAACAAATCCACATCCTTTTCAATCTGCAGCTTTATTTTGAGGCAACGGTGACGCACACTTTTAATCCCAGCACTCGGGAGGCAGAGGCAGGAGGATCTCTGTGAGTTCGAGGCCAGCCTGGTCTACAGAATGAGTTCCAAGAGAGCCAGGGCTACACAGAGAAAACAACAAACAAAAGGATACATCTATGAATCTTCCCATAGGAATGCTGAGATTGCAGATGCTCTGGCTTAGGTGGGGTCTGAAGGACCTGCAGCCCTGAGCAGCATTGGCTCTGGTCTGTGGAGCATTTTAGATTTGGGAGTTTCACATTACGGATGGTCAGTCTATAGGAAAATTAACATAACATTCTAGGGTGGCATCAGCTAACTGGCCAGGGTCTTGGCCCTGAGTGGTTGATAGTTTTGGAAGGTGCTTGGGGGACGTTGTCCAAAGACACAGCGTCACCTCTTTGGTCGTTAGTTGGTCCCCATAGGACAGAGCAGCTCATCCGGCTTCCAAAATTCCTGAGCACCCTTCAAGTGTATCTCACAGAGAAACTGATAAGGCCTGGTGTTATTGGGAACACGGGATGGTGATTCAATTCACTGGCCTAGCCTAAGGCTCAGTTGTTTCTATCTGGCAAATTGCACTAGGAAAGGGATGGACCTATCTGTTAGATGGTGAGTTTTTCAAGGATCTCTGGCTTTCTGCCTTTTGTCTTTCTTTTCTTGACTGGAATATATCATTTCCACAGAGATGAAGGAAACAGGGCTAGGGGTTTAGCTCCATGGGTAGAGGGAGAGACCAGGGCTCACACCCAGCATCACATAAACCTGGTGTGGTGGCGCATGCCTGTGGTCCTGGCACTCAGGAGGGAGCTCAAGGTCATCCTTAGCTATATAGAGAGATGTGGGCCAGCCCAGGCTACATGAGACCTGGTCTCAAAAATCACAACACAGTAACAGATTCCTAGAGACACATTCAGATTCATGTTTGCTTCAACCAGAGGGTCTTCTGAAGCTAACATTTGAGGTAGGACTTTGTCCTGCCCCCCACAATGGAACGTCTCTATGCAATTACTAAGATTTCTGGTATCTAGCACACATTATACCCCAACTGTTCCTAAAACCTCAACCAATTTAAACTACCTTAACAGTTTTTAATATCTAACTTCCACCCATCTTCTGCTGTGAATTTTCCCATAAACTGTTCATTTTAACGCTGTTTAATCTAAACAATCATTTTCATTGTTTTTTTAATGGCCTGGAGAGATGGTTCAGTTGTTAGGAGCACTTGCTGCTCTTGCAGACGACCTGAGTTTGGTTCCCAGCACTCACACAGCAGCTCCTAACCATCTGCAATCCTAGTTCCAGGGAATCTGATGCCCTCTTCTGGCCTCCATGGGTACCAGGAAATCATGCAATGCACTTACAGACATGCAGTCAAAACATGCATGCACATAACATAAAAATAAATAAATTTTTAAAGCATTATTTTGGTGACTATTTTAATGCCTCACTATGTAGAGATAGCTAGGAAAACATTAAGAAATAAATAACTAAGCAGACAAAGATTTAAAAATATACATGGAGCTGGGGCATTAGCCCAGGGGTTAAATCATTTGTCATGCGTGTATGAGGACCTGAGTTTGGCTTCCCAGAACCCATGTAAAAATTGGGTGCAGTAGAACATACATCAGCAATCCCGGCATGCCTATGGAGGAAAAGGAGGCAGACAGAAGAACTTCCAGAAATTGGTGGGCCAGCTAGGCTGATGCGTGCAGAGACACATGACAGCAAAGACATTGCCTCACACAAGGAGAAAGGCGAGACGGACACCTGAAGCTGTCTTCTGAACTATACCCACACCTCCAGTGGCACGCGCATGTGCGCGCACACATGCACTCCAGGCACACCCTCCCCCACATTGCTCACGTCCATTTTGCTTGCTGCAGTGTTTACGCATGCAGCAAGTCTCCATTTGCTCTACTTGCTGCAGTCCTCTACTGGGTCAGTCCCCCCCCTGTTTCTGACAGTTTTGGGGGAGCGTTGCTAGCCTAACTCTGTATTCCCGAAGGCTTCTCCCTTCTGTAGAGTCCGGACCCTCTTTCACTGATAAGCAGTAGGGTAAGAAATCTGTGAGGTTGAACTATTCTGGTCATCTCTCAATTCCCTGCACTGTCCTTCAGGGCTCCCAAGAGCCCTGATCTGGTCTTCTCACCTCAGAGATGCCTCCTAGCCCGCCACAGTGGGATGCCTTGCAGAGGCTGCAGGGTAGGGGCTGGACTTGAAGCTGAAGAAACATTCGCTCTTAAGGGACTGCTTCTTCCCTTTTCCCTGGAAGAGATCCCTTCCAGAATAACCAATTGGGTTCTGACCCAATTCTCTCTCAACCTCTCAAAAAAGAGGGATGGCTCCTGCCCTTCTGGTCCTCATCGAAAGTCTCCTTTACCCTTCCTGGCCCTTATCTAGAACAGGTTTAAACACTCCCACACGTCCTGGGTGCCCAGGGCCACAGGTTCCCACAATCCAGCTCAGGATGCCTGGGCTCTTTGAAGCTCCCCAGGATGCAAGCCCCCACATTGAAAGGCTGTACTGTAGGCTCCCTTAGAAGTGCGACAGGAAATTGGGGAACAGTCTATTCTTTCAAACCTAATCTAGACCCTGGAAGCTGTGCCTCACGGGACAGCTGGCTTTGTATCTAATGTACAAATCCTAGCAAGGCTTTCCTATCTTGCCTCTGTCCCCCTCTAACTCTGCTTTCCACTTGCTCTGTGGCTCCAAGCATGGATGTCTTCCTCTCTCCCTTTCTCCGCCCCCCACCCTGTGTGTGTGTGTGTGTGTGTGTGTGTGTGTGTGACAGGAATCACTGAGTCACCCTGTTCCCTGTTTAGATGCAATATTCTCCAGCAAGCTCCTCCCTCCTCTACCTCCTACGCCTACTGCCTGTAAATTCCTGTCCCATCAGCCCAGGCTGTCCTCTCTGGGAGCCCCTTGCCATCCCCTGCACGGTGCTGGCTCCCAGGACTATGCCTCATTCATCTATCCAAGACCTAATACAATGGCCAAGGCATTTGCGGGTGGCCTCACACATACTTGTTGAATGAAGTATATAGAATATAATAATTATTATTATAGAATAACTAAATAAAATTCGCTTTACTATCCAATATATAGCTTGCTTGATTCTAACACTCTCACCAGGCAGGAAGCCAGCACACAGGAAGGTTAAACTGCTCAGCACCACACAGACTTACATACGCTGTGTTTTGGCTCTCAGAGCGTCGTCCTTAAACTCTGCCTCTCATAAACAAAGTGGGTGGCACCACAACTGTCACCATTCTGAAGGCCACTCCCTCACTGCAGCCAACAGCCCTTTCATCCGGATAACGCCATGAATGATTTCTCCTTAAAGAGAAGTGTAGACAAGTATAGAGAATATTGGTGGGAAACCCCAACGCTTGGAACTCAGAACATTCGGGTTCAACAAGACCAAGCTCTGTAGCACGGAGTCAGTCTTCAGAGAACATTTGTCCCCTGTGGTGTCTCTAGCATGCAGGTCAGTGTCTGACATGTGGTACTTAGTGTCCGTCAGTACAAGTTGAGAGAGTACATGATACACCAAACTGTGTGTGTTGGTTCATGCCTGTAATCCCCAGTACTCAGGAGGCAGAGGCAAAAAGATGACTGCAAGTTTGAGGCCAGCTTGGGCTACACTGTGAGACCTGTCTCTTTGGCTCATCTCAGGATATCTTAGCTACATGATTACCATACTATGGCAGCTACTGGCAGGATGAATGGGGACACCGGGCCCAGAGGCTGCACCAAGAAGTTTCCAACGCTGACCTATTTGCTTCCAACCTCAGGAAGTCAAAATGGAAGGGGAAATCCCCTTACAGACATCCCTTCTCTAACTTTTTTTTTTTTAAAAAAAAAAAGCAGGGTCTCATGTAGTCAAGGCTGGCCTCAATCTTGCTATATAACCAAGGCTACCTTGAACTCCTGATCCTCCTGAGTTAGAGGGTTATAGGTGTGCACCATGACACCCATCTTGGCCACCCTTCTGCTAACTCTACAGTCAAGCTAAGGGTGACAGTCTGACTTTAGTGGAGGAGGTCCATTTCCAGACACACAACAATGTGAACTGAATCACTGAAATAAATTCATGTCGCAAATGCGTGTTTAACCTCCACCCACGTCTTTTAATCAGGCTAGTGATGAACCAACCCTTCAATGGCAGGCTCTCTCTCCTCAGCTGGGGTTCTAGTGCAGTGTATCAAGCAAAGCCCTTTAAGGAGATGCCCCACCATCCCTGCATCCAAGTATAAAGATCTCAGGTGAGTGGGGCACAGTCGGACCAATCGGCAGCCTTGAGCACAAGCCCTCACTTTCACAGCCCTGGGCACGGCCGGTTTCAGAGAATTTTATTCTTCACGATGAAGAAACTCTGTATGACTTAGGTTGGGCACCTATTGACGAGACTGTCAATAACAAGAGTCACAAAGTAAAGCCCCAGCGTCGCAATGTCCTAATCCTTGGTTAGGAATGAATCCATCTCTGAGGAGATTATAGCCATGTAGTAAGTTTTTCAAACTGACTGAAGGGGCCAAAGTCATCAGGCAGGCAAGATGGCTAGGAAGAACAGCTCCCATGGTCTTGTTCATGCCATTGACCGAAGCAGAAACAAAACCAGAAGGTAACTGAACAAGTTCTAGAAGAACTCTGAAGTCTAGCAGTTCCCAAATTTAACGCGATTCTGAGAGAGAGGACCTCTCAGGACTCTCCCAGTGCTGGGGCTGTAGCTCAGTTTGGTGCAGTGCCTGTCCAGCTTGCCCACAGCCCTGGGTTAGACCCGAAGCACCACAGAAACCAAGCATGACGGTTCATGGAACTTGCATGGCGGGCACAGTATTGGCACATCCCTGTACTTGGGAGATGAAGGCAGGGCTATCGGAAGTTCAAAGTCGTCCTCAACTATTTAGCAAGTTCGAGGCTATCCTGGGTTATCTGAAGTTCTGTTGCCTCCTCTCTCTCTCTCTCTCTCTCTCTCTCTCTCTCTCTCTCTCTCTCTCTCTCTCTCTCTCAGTACTCACCTTTCTCTCCTAAACTGACTGCAAAAAATATACTTTACAGCCGGGCGGTGGTGGCGCATGCCTTTAATTCCAGCACTTGGGAGGCAGAGGCAGGCAGATCTCTGTGAGTTCGAGACCAGCCTGGTCTACAAGAGCTAGTTCCAGGACAGGCTCCAAAACCACAGAGAAACCCTGTCTCGAATATATATATATATACTTTACATATGCAAAAGAAGAGCAGTGGTGTAGTAACCAAATACTCCTGTCTTACCTTTTTAACTATCATTTTGTTTCTGTATATTACTTTATTTTTTCTGAAAAATTAACTGTGTGGCTATATATCCATGAGGATTCAACTTAGAAGTGGGGTGGGGCTGTTTCCCCGCCTGTGTTTTGAGTATATGTATGTGGGAGGAGGCTCGGGTACATGTGTGTGGAAGCTGTGTCAGGTTGCTTCCTTGGCCACTCTCCACCTTATTCTTTGAGGCAGGGTTGCTCACTGAACCTGGAGCTTGCAGAAGGGATAGACTAGCTGAGCAGCAAGCAAGGCTCAGGGACCCTTGTCCCCACCTCCCCAGTGCTGGGATTACAAGGTATGCAGCTGACAGACTTGATGTAGATGCTGGGATCTGTACTCGGGTTCGCATGTTTTCACAGCAAGCATTTGACCCACTGAGCCATCTCCTTAACCCTGCCTGTGATTTTTAAAGGCTAACACAGAACATTAATAGAACACAAACTATGGAGTGCCCAGGGCCCAATATAGTATAGTATATGTAATATGCTATACACTACATATAATATATACGCATGTGGTATATGCAGCAGATATTCAGTATATCTACAACACACCCAAGGCTCACAAAATATCTCAACAAAGGGGATGGGCTATTGGTGAAAGCCCGCTGTTGAGGACGCCTGCTGGGACAGAGTACTTTCCACACGCGATAGGGAAGATGGCTTATCTCAACAATACGGTGCCAAAACAAGACTTGCTTTATGATCACACCAGACAACATGCCAATGAGGTGAGGAGAGATTTCACAAGGCCCCAGCCCTAGCTTCTGGCAATCAAGACAAAACTAGCTTTCTCCAAGAATGATCCCCTAATGGGTTATCAATCCCAGTGGTCAGGCCTAAACACATTACATATAAGCAACACTAAAGGGACTCAGTAGGTTCTCTAATGTGTGTGTGTGTGTGTGTGTGTGTGTGTGTGTGTGTGTGTAACCTCAGTAATTAAAGAAGAAAAGATTTTATTTGAGGGGAGTGGGTTTGGAAATGGGAGGAGTTGGGTGTTTAGGGGAGAGAAGGGCAGAAATAGTGTAAACGCAACACTCACGCATTCAATTCTAAAAAAAAGAATAAAAGGAAAAAGGTTTTAAATAGTGAAGTGTTGCTATATTATGGGCCACTAGGGGGTGCTGTGACAGGATGATCTAACTGACCTACAGCCTCCAGGAGTGAAGGAAGCCTTTGTAGTCAGTGGTGCCCAGATAGCCTGGTCCTTCAGCTCTCTGGGCACCACTGACTCACTCTTGCCAAACCAAAGCCAGGAGCGAGCAATCCCTGTGTCCGACAAGAACACGGAGGGTTCCTCAGGTTGCCTGGTCTGTGCCCCAGTAAACACATTCCTTTAGAGAAATAGAACCATAAAGGACTCATTCTCAGAGCCCTTCAGGTACTAGGGGAAAGGGTCTACCCGATCCTGAGCCACAGAGGTGCCGGTGATCAGTAGCGGAAATGAAGCCACCAGAGTAAGGGGGACGTCAACAGTCCAGACGCGCCAAGCCCTTTCTTCTCCCTCCACTACCTGCTACGGGGGCTCAGGACCTTCCCTGCCTTTCCCACTCAGAATTCACACCCTGGAGCTGAGGAATGGAATAAAACCAGGCTTGGGGCTCAAGAAATTTTGAAGAGGTATTGGAAGGGAGGGGGTGGCAAGAAATGTCAGGAATGAGCTGGATGGAGGAGTAAAAAGCCCAGTGTAGACCAGAAGGCAGATGGCTATCTTCTGATACCCCTGTTACGGACTATCTCCCTGGAATCACACCCAAGTCCAGGCTGCAAGAGGCAGTGTGCTGTGGCCTGAGGGTGGAGAGGGTTGTGGGGCCTGTGGAGCAACAAGCAGAGACCAGTCCCTCCTTGGAGAATTCCTACGGGCTCTTGCTATGTACACCCCCCTCAGCTTCGCGTCCAGAGTGCTAACCATACAGGGTAGAACGGCAGCCACACGCTCTCAATTCAGTTAAGTTCTGGGAGTGACTTTACAAGAACACTGATTTGGATGATCCAACCTAGTGAGCTAATCCTGAATTCTGAGGAAGCTACTCTAGAATCTGTGCTCCAGTGTGATCCTGTGGTGGCCACACAGATACCAGGGTTTAAGTGTAGGCAAACACACACATTTTCAGATCAACCTGCAAAGGAAGGTGTGAATTCTTGGGCAGAGGAGACAGAACACCCTCTTCTGAGGAGGAAGGGTTGGTTCTAACTGCTTCAGAGGCCACGGCGACCCTGCAGCTAAACACCCTGAACAGGATAAATGTTTCAATATCTACCGTAAAAAAACAGCCCCAGGCAGGTTATGCAATCTCTTCTGTCTCCACTTCACAGGCTCTGTGCCTGGCTTCTGTCCGGCTGGGGACTGAACCCAGGGCTTCAGGCATGCTAAACATGCTTTCTCAGATCTCAGTTCTAGCACCAGCCTGGGGCAGAACATCGTGTGTGTACACATTCACAGGTGCAGAAGTGATGTGCGCGCCCGCCAAGGAGCTTTTTGCCTTGTTTTTTTGAGGAATCAGGACTTGGGTCTTCTAACTCCCAACTCAGTCCTGGGTGGCTCACTATTCTCGTTTTCCCTAACACACTTGTAGTACGGGTGGTTCTTAATTTTTTAAATTTTGATTTTATAATCATCCCAAAGGTCCTAGAGAGAAGTAGATACTGTTTTAAATGTTTACTATAACCCACGGAGTCTACACACTTGAACATTTTTAGCCTTTCCAATGAAGCATCCGTATTCATTTGTGTGCATGTACATGTATGTATGTGGGTATGCACGTGCCACAACATGTGTGTGGAGGTCAAAGGACAACTGTGGGAAACGTCTCTGTTTCTGACATGTGGGTCCTGGACTCCAGCTCAGATCCTCAGGCTTAGCAGGAAGTGTCTTTACCTGCTCAGCCATCTCACTGGCCCACTATGAGTGAGTCTGGACTCCCTGGCAGTCAGACTGGAAGAGAACCCTGGTGCCCAGTCACACAGTAAAGATTGGAGGAGCTTAATTTCTTCCTAGTTTGCTTTTTGAGGCAAGCTCTCACTAGTGGCCCTGAATGGGGATGATCTGGAACTCTCTCCGTCGACCAGACTGCCCTCAAACTTAAGAGGTCTACCTGGCTCTGCCTCCTGAGCGCTGGAATCAATGGCAGGGGCCAGCACAATCAATCTCTTCATAGTTGTTTTTTTGTTTGCTAACAGAATATCATAGAATGTCATGCATGTAAACAGCACACCTTGATCACATCCACCCCAGATCCTCCCCCCTCCATTCTTCCTAGTTTCTTAATGTGAAGAAGACAGGCAGTACATCTTGATATAGCCTTTCAGTGGATGATCTCACGCATGCCTCTGTTTGTAAGCTGGGGGTAGGGAAGCCTAGGCACTGACTTTAAAAAACAAACAGCAATACTACGGATAAAGAAGAAAAGTAGGGGATGGTCCACAGAAATTAGAAAGCAACTGTCTACCTTGAGACCCCCTGCTATGGGGTTTCACGGTGATCCTTCTGATACTGACTTTCTCCCGCTGGAATCTCTAAAACTGACAATGAAATGTGAGCTGAGCCCATCCGATGCCATGGCGGGGCAGGGCTGAGTCACACGAAGAAGTTCTCACAACTGTGGAGAAATCTCCCTGTGAGCACACTTCCGGGTACTGTGACGTATTACTGTATTTGGTGACACACCGAGAAAGTGACCTGTGTCACTTCCGGGTGTGTAACTACTCATGAGCCCATCTATGTGCTAATAAGTGAGGGGTTTAGCACAGTCTTTATATTATTGATAAAAGTGTGTGTGTGTGTGTGTGTGTGTGTGTGTGTGTGTGTGCAGGAAGAGAGAAAGAGAGAGTTAGAATTTGCACTTAGGCCCATATTGGTAGAAGAGGATATAGGGGAAAGACCTTGCCACTCTATAAGCAAGGGACATTCCCAATATACCTCGACTAGTCTCTAGAGGTTAAGAGTCATTGGGAAACCAGAGCTCTGGGGCCACCCTTCCAGTAACACCAGGTCTTGGCCTTGTCTCTTGCTCTGGTCTTCAGGCTTCTCACCCAAACTTTATGTGGTAGAGGGCAACACTAGATTTTTGACTTTTCTTTGAGACAAAGTTGTCTCTGTCCCACCAGAGGAGTCAAATATATTAAAAATAACCTCAAAGAAATCCACACTCAGACAAAACAGACAAGATAGGATACCAATTGCCAAAACCAGGAATCTACTGAAGGCAATGTATGTGCATGTGGTGTGGGGGGGTGTGTGTGTGCAGACACGCTCAAACACATGTGTGCATGCATGAGGAAGCCAGAGGCCAATCATGGGTGTTGGCCAAGGAATCCTAGAGATTCACCCGTCTCTGGTTCCCCAGAGCTGGGATTACCAATGGTTACCAGCACCTAGCTTTTGATTTGAGTTCTGGGACTAGGTTGCAGATCCTTATGCTTGCAAGGAAAGTATTTTACCCACAGAACCATCTCTCCAACCTCTAAAGAAAAAACAATGTGTGCCATTTCCAAAGACAAACAGACGTCTGCCCTCCAAACCCAGCTTCACTTGTTCTGACCATGCATGATACCATGGGCCAGAACCGGACACCTGCTCTCTCTGTGTTAGGTGGGAAAAAAATGTGACAACCCTTTTATGTGGAGGACACTGCTCCATTCCAAGTGGGACAATGATAGAAAAGGAGAAGGGAACATCATTACAGGTCCCAGAAAGTTGTGCTTAGAAATGGCCAGCCTAAACCACGTGTTTATTCACAAACACATGTGTATGGTTTCTGCTTGCAAAAAAGGGCTGAAAATCTTGGAGTACTGAGTCTCAGTGGGTGCAAATGGCTTTTTCTGTCCATGTCCCAAAACACTGGGAAGTAAGCACCAGGTTTCCTGACCTCCTCCCTGCTCTGTGACCCTTCCCCTTCCTGGGAGTTGGGCCAAAAGGACGAGAGTATTTACTAATCAAAGATCCCACATACCAAGAGTGCAGGAGAGCCAAAAGGAAAAGTCTTTAGCCTTTGTTTGGTGGAGGCTGGCTGTGTGTGTGATCCTGAAGTGGCCACTCACTTTGCAGTTAGAAAGAAAATGCATTGCAATGTATTGTTTTTAAATTCCATGCAGCAAGAAGGAGAACAAAGGTTAGAAAAGAACGAAATAGCTCGAGATGCTGAGAAAGATAAAAGGCAAATGATTTACATTAAACATGAGGAAAACATTAAGGAAGCAAGAAAATAAAACAACCCTTGAGATCTAAACACACAACAAAGAAGAGATGTTTGATCCCAGAGCGAGTCACATGAATAAATAAAATACCATATATGTTCTGAGGGGAAAAAAAATAAGAAAAAAGTTTCTTTCTCGCCTCCATTGTGAGGCACCCACAGCTCATTTTGCTTGGTATGACTACAATCTACATTCTAAGTGGGAAGCTCAGCTTTTAAAATGCCTACCTAACATTCATTCTTTTAGAGTAAAAAATGTACATTTGGTTGTGGGTGACATCTGGAACTCTGGCACTTGGAGGCTGACGGGGGCAGAAGGCTGGAGAGTCCAAGCCCAGTTGAAGCTTTAGTCTTAGTGGGAGAAAGAGAGAAGAGGTGGGGATGGGGGTGGAGACAGACACAAAGATGGTGGGGAGGTGGAGCAGAGGATGGGGCAGAAGTACGCAGGAGGCAGGAGAGAAAGCTCACAGGTTAAGAGCACTAACTGCTCTTGCAGAAGACCCAAGTCCAGTTTTCAGAACCCACTTGGTGGCTCACAACCATCAGGAACCCCAGTTCCAAGGAATCCAATGCTTTCTTCCGATCTCTGTAGGCACCAGGCATGCATACGGTACAAATCCAAACATGCAAGCAAAACACTCATATGCATACAATGAAATAAAGCTTTAAAAAAGTGTATGTGTGCATTCACATGAAGGCCAAATGACAATGCTGGGTGTCACTCTCCGAAGGCTATCTACCGCCTTTGAGACAGGGTCTCTCATTGGACAGAAGCTCACTAGCTAAGCTAGACTGTCTGGCCAGGGGCCCCAAGGGAGGTTCTTTGGTCTGCTTCTCCAGTGCTGGGATTACAAATGCATGCTGGAATACCCAGCCTTTTATGTGGGTGCCAGGGATCAAATCCAGGTTCTCATGTGTGTGAGGCAAACACTCTACCAACTGTGCCATCTCCCCAGACTCTCGTGGCTGTTTGAGAAGAGGAAAATGTGTTGGTTTTTAAGAGTGATTGGAATATCTTTAAACAGACCCAACCGATGCTTCCCTCTCTCCAAAGCCAACTTTGTTT
The DNA here is from genome assembly GCF_037038515.1 of Microtus pennsylvanicus. Lineage (NCBI taxonomy): Eukaryota > Metazoa > Chordata > Mammalia > Rodentia > Cricetidae > Microtus > Microtus pennsylvanicus. The sequence goes on from NC_134581.1 coordinate 50,245,152, forward strand.
CTTGGTTTTGTTTTGTTTCATGGGGAGAGATGGTTTGTTTTTTGAGTCAGGGTCTTTTGATACTAGCTGAGGATGACCTTCAACTTTTGATTCTCCTGCCTTTACCTCCCAAATGCAGGGATGATAGGCACCACCATGCCCACTTAAGTTTTATCATCTTTTCTGAGAACCTGCTGGCTGTGGACTTGTGCACCAACAGATCTTGTACTATTTGTCTGTGAAGTGACGTCGCCAGGTGAGCAGGTATGCTGTGAAATTAAAAGCGTGTCACCAGAGAAACCTGACTCATGTTGGGCCCAGGAGCGCCACAGATGGCAGGAGGACCCGAAAACAATGTGCAGTTCCTCTCTATTCTGTGTTGCCCCATTGTGTTTTGAATAGACTGAATCACTGCCCGGCTCAGGGCCGGGTTTCTCAAAGGCTCCATTGTAAGGGTTGTGCTTTTCCCTGAGCACAGCGAAGGTCCTGCAGTAACCCTCCCATGAGTTTCCTGACTGGTATGATGAAAATCTTAACGGAATTATAACAGTGCTCTGGCAACAAAGCCAGACTGCAAAATGACCAGGGCCTGCCCATTGTGAGCATGGGGGTGGGGCTCCTTATCTGCACACCCCACTATCTGCTGCTCGCATCATTCACACTGCCAAAGAAAGGGCAGACTTTTTAGGGCTTGGAAAGAAACTTGGACACAGTCTCTGGGTGGGAGGCAGGGGGTAGAGGGGGTAGGCAAAGGGGAGGGTTCCGATTAGCAGTTTGGAAAGGCAGTGTTCTGGGGTTGAGCAGCAGGGGCCAATCACCACAGGTAAGGAACGCATCTACATTTATTGGTATCGATGGGAGAAAAGAATTTGGGATTCAGTCTACATTCTCCTTTGTTTCTCCATGAAGAAAAAAAAAAAGAGGGGGGCAGCCAGCATCCACCTCAGTCCACTGGTTGGAAGGACTACAAAGCTAGTGTGAACCCCTTCCCTGAGTCCAGATCCCTAGAGGTCATATCAAAAGCCAGGTACAGCCAGGCAGGGGTAGTGCATGCCTTTAACACCAGCACTCGGGAGGCAGAAGCAGGGGATCTCTGTGAGTTCGAGGTCTACAGAGCGAGTTCCGGGACAGGTTCCAAAGCTACACACAGAGAGAGATCCTGTCTCCAAAAACAAAACAAAACAAAACAAACAAACAGAAAAGATGGGTATAGTGTCCTGCGCCTGCAGTCTCAGTGACGTTCACAGAGCACCTAGCTCCTTCTATATGCAGAAGCGTCAATGAGAAACCCCTCTACTCACTCTAGCTTCTTCACATAGGCACTGTTTGCTCAGAGCTACACCCTAGGAGCAAGGAGTAGCCAGGACATCTCTTTGAGAGTTCTCCATGGACTTCAAGCGAGTTTCTTTTTTTTCCTACAGACATAGGGATGATTGCACAGAACAGGAAGAAATGGAAGGCAACAAAGCCAAGACTGTGCTCTGGCGATGTAGCTCAGTGGGTAGAGCACCTGCTTAGCATGCACAAGGTCTCAGTACCATATAAACCCAGCATGGTGGCTCATACCTGCAATCTTAGCACTGGGGAGTAGAGGCAGGGGCATCAGAAGTTCAAAGTCATTCCCAGCTATACAGCAAGTTGGAAGCCAATATGAAATACATGTGACCCAAACTGATTTGCTCATGCATTCATTCATTCCTGCATTCATTTATTCATTCATTCAGACACCATATCAGCAGCTAAACACTGTTCTAGGTGCTGAGTAACAGACCATGTGTGTAGGGCTCCTGGTTGCACAGGGCTGTGCTCCCCTGGCATGGAAGACAATAAACAGAAAAACACATTAGACACTGACAAACGCTACGGAGGAAAGTGAGATGATAGAATGGAGTTGGGAAGTTGAGCAGTCTTTGGAGGACTGATTTCAGGAGAGCCACAATAATAAAAAAAAAAACCAACAAGAAGGACTCCAGGGGGACAAAAAAAAGCATACCAGGCCAGTCTGTGCTCTATGCGCTACCATACAGTTCGTGAACTGGACAAGGGGCTGGAGATTGAAACACACAAAGACACACAGACAGAGACACGGGTCATCCCTGAAACAGGAATGCCCCCCTTACTGTGTACCAGAGCCACTTATATAGAGATCCTTATCAGAAAGCCATGGTCCAGCCAAACCCACCATCACTCCCCTGCCATCAGGAACTCCTGAGGGTCTCGTGCTCGGAGCAGCTGCAAGCATTACAAGTTGTTTACCAGAAGTTCAGGATCTGGGGGTTCACAGCCCCCAACAGGTACTCAACTGGGAAAGCTAGGCCAGCTTTTGTGGGCACAGCCAAACCCAGAGCAGTCATTCTCTTAAGATGCCCGTCTGAGGAGACTCTAGTGTCAAATGTTTATCAAGTCCTGAGCAGGGCAAAGTCAACAGTATCATGTTCACTTCATCAACCACAGTGACCAACTTGAGCCACACCCACTCCACCCAGAATGCCAGTGCGGACGTTCAGAATGACAAATGTCTGTGATCTGATCAGTGAGATCTCTCCATGTTCTAGATTGGCCATGTAGTCTTGGCTTATAACATGAAGACCAGAGTTCAATGCCCAGACCAAAGAATGAGTGCTTGTAGCCCAGGTATGGGGGGGGGGGGGCAGGAAATGAGGGCTGACTGGGTCTCGCCCGGCCAGCAGGTCTAGCCACTCCAGGCCAGGGGGCGGAGGGCTGGGGAGATGGCTCTCTGCAGAAAGGTACTTCTTGTCCCTACTAATGACTTTAGTTCAGTCCCCAGAATGTGCACGGTGGAAAGAGACGGCAACTGCTTCTGACCTCTATGCATGTGCTTGCACATATACAAATAAATAAATGTAATTTTTAATAAGGCTCCTGAGGATACCCGGGATTGACTTCCAGCCTCCACATGCCTGTACAGCTGCATTCCCCCACCCACAAAGACATTCGTGTTGAGTGAAAAAGCAATAATAACATAAGCCTGAATAAAATAAAATAAGATAAAACAAGCCTTAAGACCAGCAGGTGATTAAGGAAATGGAAAGCAGAAGAGAGTTAAAAAGTGGATACTGAACTTCCGGCAGCACCCACTTCCTCCACACACAGAGCGCAGACCACAGGTGCTCATGGCTGAAACCGAGAGTCTGCAGTAACACACAAATGATATAAAAACTGTCTAGCCTGACGCTGACTTAAGTCATATCATAGTGAATTCCAAACAAGCAGAGAAAGCGCTCAACAGTCTTTGCATCTGGGTTAAAGCAAGATGGTTCAGTGGACAAAGGCACTTGTTACCCAGCCTGAGTTCTATTCCTGGGACCCAGATTGTTCTCTGACCTCTACCCATGCGCTGTGACACAGGTACCACCTGTCTCTCCTCGCTTAAAAAGAATAAAATAAAGGTGATAGAGGTGATAGAAGAAGAAGAAGAAAAAAAATCAGCACTCATCGAAATAAAATAAATCTTAAAAAAAAATTGCTGGGCATTAGTGGTACATGCCTTTAATACCAGCAGAGGCAGATGGATCATTGAATTCAGGGCCAGCCTGGTCTATAGAGCAAGTTCCAGGACAGCCAGGGCTACACTGAAAAACCCTGTCTTGGAAAAGAAAAAAAGGAAAAAACGTAAATAAGTAAAAGAAGGAGAATCGCTTTTGCATCAGACTTAGCAGAAGTCTGACCTGTCTATAAGCCTCAGACCATCATTTCTTTTCATTGGTCAATTGCACATCTTCTAATTATGTGCAGATTTTATAATTGCCCCTGATTATGTGCTGGGATAATGCTCTTGTACACTGTAAAGATTTGTCACTTGTATTAGTTTAATAAAATGCTGATTGGCCGGTAGCCAGGCAGGAAGTATAGGCAGGGTGACTGGACTAAGAGAATTCTGGGAAGAGGAAGGCAGAGATACAGTCACCAGCCAGATGAAGAGGAAGTAAGAAGAGATACATACAGTATCCACTAAATCTCCTCCTCCCTGAAATCTCCCCGCTCCTTATTCTAAATATGGAAAACACATTGATAGGGTTGCTTGTTGCCCAATTACCTTCCTGAGACACTTGCTAGCTGAACTTGGAAATGAATTCCTTTGGCTAGTAATTCATTTGCACCTGTCCTGTGAATGCCAGTGTGCTATGCCTCTCCGTTCCAGATTCAGGGAGGCACATAGGCTTTCTCCGGTCCCTACATCCTGTCTTTCCTACCCTCGTACAGTGGTAACTCGGGCCTTTCCATACACACCGGGCTTCTCCTGCCTCTAGGGAAAAGTTCCTCATGATTAGGCAGTGAAATTTACATTTAGAGCCTGGCTCCATTGCCAACACCCCAGCTTCTTGCCACTAGCCTAGCTTGATGCTCTCTTGAAAAAAAAATTGCTATTGGTCATAACAATACTGCTACCCAAACTGGATGTTCTGTGTCTGAACCTAATCTGCGAGGACCTACTGCAAATGCTGCCTCTTTAATAGCCATGGAGTCCAAGGAATTTTCTACATTCGCTTTCCACCTCCTCTCCCCTCCCTCTACAATCAGAAGCTGCACCAGGGTGAATTTACATCAACCCTATGCCCAGCTAGTTCTAATGAAGGGCCAAACACACAAAAAGCTCTAGAAATGTATGACCAGTAAGTTGATAATTGAAAAAAAAAATCACTAAGGTTGAATCAGCCCAGTTGTCTGCTGGGAGATGAGATTTGAGTTCAAGATCCCAAATAAACTTAATCCTCAATTGGAAGGGAAGCAGAAACAGACATTGCCGCAAGGGGAAACAAGGAAGAAAGTCTCAGAAGAGAAACGAATAATAACTTCATTGCGCTTGATTGAACTTGGCTTCTGAGCACCCCCTAAACAGGACAGCTAGGCTAGGAAAATGGGATCTGTGTGAAAGCAATCAGAGCCTGGGCTAAATAGGAAAAATAAGAGGCATCAAGGAGGGCCAGGAAGGCATGGCTGAGTGCTTGGCACTGGAGACAGGAAGCAGGCGGCCAAGATGGAATCTCCATCAGAGGGTGCAGTCCAGGTCACGCAGAAAAACCACCCTCCTTCCAAAGGGAAGAGAGGCTCAAGCCACGGTAGTCAGAGCCTCACTCAGCAAGCAACCCACCTTGCCACCCTGCATGGTGTTATCACTCGCTTTGGGGGGGTGGGATGTACCTCTGTTTAGCTGCCTAGCTGATAATAGCCATGTTGCTTACTGTGGGGTTATTATTAGGCTGGGCTGTAAGTCTCCGTGAGTGCTCAACCTCGCCTACTAGAAATCAAGAAAGGGCAGGAGGAGGGAACCCAAGCTAGCAGAAGAGCTAGGCTGTTTTCCATCCCAGAGCTGGGGAGAAAACAAACGGCCCTGTGAGATCCCAGTTTCTAAATGCACTTAAAGGTAGCAATTCCAGCCTAAAACCCTCTGGCCTTGGTAATGCTCCACCCTAGTGAAAGGGCAAAATTAACAAGGCACAGAAAGGCAAGAGGCATCCCGCTGTGGATGAAGGGTCCATGCCAGCTTCTAAGTAAAATGAGGGATTACAGTAATTCAGCCCAAAGCGATTTCCCGTTTTAACTGCTGCTTCCTGTTTTCCACAAGGGGCCCCACAAGGATATTCAGAACCAAACGCAGGGTTCCCAGGCTGTCCCTTCACTGGGGACATTCTTCACGGTTCACTCATCACAATGTGCAACATGGCAAAAGGACTTTTTTCCTACTGACCTCAATTCGTGGCCTCCATTGCGACTGCCCAGAGAATTCTTGGCTCTGCAGGGCAGAGTTGAGCCAGTTTCAGGCACCACGCACTTCTTTCCCCGGACCCAGGACCCACTACCCTCCAAATGGGCCTGCAACCAGCAGCTGGGTTGACTGGACTTTGGAACAGGGGTGCAGGACAAAAGGGGTATGGAGCTTTTCTCCCCTTTCAGTTTGGCTGCTGATGCATGCAGCATGCTGGGATGGGGCAGGGAAGGTAACTGACCAACCCTCCCTCCCTTCATTTCCTCTCTCATTTGTTTCTGTAGGCAAGATAAAGAAGGTATGGGGGTTTGGGAACTTTTTATTTTGATACAATTTCTAACTACAGAAAGTTACAAAAAATATACAAAGATATTTTACACACTACCAGTTTGCAACAGTGTTTCCTTCTTCCCATTGTCATTGTCTGCCCTTCCCCAGCAGTTCTCCAGAAACATTCGAAAAGGCTATGCATGGATACATAATGACATTTGTTTCTTACCTACAATGTGTATTTCCTGAAGAGGGAGTTTTTTCATATCCTCAGGTCAGATAGAAACACTATACAATCTCTTTGTGCCTCCCAGTGACCCTAATGGCGTCCCTAACACCATCTTTCTCCCCGGTTCAGGATTATTTGTTACATTTGGTCATTAGACCTTTTTATCTCCTCTCATTTCTAACAGTTTTTCTTTGTCTTTTATGATTGTTGATTTTTTAAAGAATTCAGACCAATTATTTTAGAGAGTTTTCCTTCCATTTGGTTGTCTGATGTTTGCTCATAATTAGATTCAGCTCTTAGAATTTGGGCTGGAATTCTAGACAAGCAACTGGGTGTCCTCAGGGTATTACATGACCATGCAGGGCTACTGGTGGGGTTCGTTCTTAGGACTTGGTTCAATCCTGTTAGGGCTTGGTTAAGTCCTAGCCAGTTTTCCTGAGAAATAATTTCTATTTTTTCCTGTTGTAACTACCAAGAGATATGTGGAGAGATACTTAGAGACTATGTAAATACCCTATACTTCAAACATTTGCTGACTTTGATAAAATTAAAACTGAAGGAGTCTAGAGAGATGGCTCAGTGGTTAAGAGCACCAGTTGTTCTTCCAAATGACCCGGGTTCAACTCCCAGCACTCACATGGCAGCTCACAACTGTCTGTAACTCCAGTTCCAGGAGGTCTAACACCCTGACACAGGCATACATGCAGGCAAAACACCAATGCACATAAAATACTTAAAAAAATAAAAATAAGAAATTAACTTTAAAAATTAAAACTTAAAACCAGTTGCTTTCCATTTCCAGACAGACAAAGGCTAAATGACACCTATCTGGGCTTCCCAGAGTCATGGGTCCCAGAGAGGGTGAAGATGCCGGACAGATGAGCTGCTGACCTATAAGGTTGTCTTCCATCTCCACAGGGAGGGAACGACGCACTCTGGAAGCTAAAAACCAGAACTATGAGTTGAGCTGTGACATAATGACCAACAGCACTGGCCAAAAAAGACCGAGGGGAGACCAGCTCAGACCATAGACAACGCTATTAAGTGCGTGAGAGTAGATCACCAGAGTGTCATCCGTCATTGTGCCTGGGGGTTCCATCCCGCCTCCACTCTGTTCCTCTCAGCCTCAGCTGCCAAACCTTTCAACAACTACCTATGTAAAATGTGGAAGAAGCCATTTGGGATTGGATTCTTTAAAGTCAGATGGGGATCCAGGGCTATAAATCAGGCAGGAGCAGAGGAGTGGATGAAGGGCCAACAGGGGGGCCGACACCTGTCCCAAGCAGACGGGAAAGTTCTCCCTCCAGGAGTGTACTCCAGCCATTTTTGTTCCATGTGGAATTTCTCCCCCTTATTTCCTCGGCACTCACAAACAGGAACTAGAGACGCGGTGACGGTGACGGCAGGGGTGACATTCTTCAATGGCAGCTGCTCTGCCTCCTCTTGCAGTCTTTGCCCTTCACCACGACCTCTGCTTCTGTCACTAACTCAGGCCTCAAACCTGTGCTGGATACTGTGGTAGGCCTCGAGGACACGAGAAGTTCTTTTCTAAACGAATGACTTAAATCTGCACTCACAGTTGCATCATGGCTTGTTAACATGTGATTCGGTTCTTTCACAGTATAAAAACACTGGAGGAGCCGGGTGACTTCAGCAGGAAAGAGAATACAGATGTAATTCACACCAAGCTGTGGAATATTACCCCAGGCTGCCAGGTAAGCTGAGAAGACACAAGTCTACACACATCACTGATCTTCCCCAGCGAGTAAACCCTAACCTGGTGACCCTGTTTGGAGCCCTCTCTGTGATGCCGTTCTAGACACACAGAGGAGTTCCACGGCTCTTCTCATCACTCACTCCATTTGAGTCAAGCTGACTGCATTTTCTCTAAAACACAGTTTTTCTTACTCTAACACTGTTTTTTGTTTTGTTTTTTTGTCCCCTTCCAAAACCTCAAAGCACAGCTGCAAAACACAAACACTTAAAGAGTGAGATACAATGTCTTCCTTCGAGCTACGAGGAGTTTTAAAGGTCTTGACTGGAACTCCGAAAGCTTTTTAATGCAACACAAGATCACCATATTGAACACTGAAACAAGAGTTTTCTAGAGACTCATTAGCTACCTGGTAAGGCATCACCAGGCAAAGTAGCCAGTGTTAAGTATCCTGGCTTCTTGGGTCCTCCTGAATGCCTTCTAGGCAAAGCAGCCGGTGTGTCCGGTTAAACCAGTCCCTGGACAAAGGGCTGTGGGTGGAGGGGGTTTCCTGTTTCCAAGGCGCAGCCTGCCTGGTGCTCACTGAAGGCCATAGATGCCTATTCCAACAAGGATACTAGGACAAGCTCAGAACCCCTCTGCATTCATCACCAACTTCTCCAGCACCCAGCCCTCCCCTCCCCACTTCCCCAGCCTGCTCCCACACTCTCGGATTTAGTCACAAGAGGAAGTGGTTCTCAAGTCCCCATGTTGTCACACTCTGAAATCTGGAAGTGGGCCACATGCTAAAGGACGAGAGAAGGAAGGCTGGAGACCAGGAGCTGGTCTACTGAAGACACCCGAGCCCACCTTCCAGCCAGCAGTCTCGCAAGGTTTTAATTTTAAAAGAAATTCTCAGGCAGCTCAGAGGTTAGGAACACTCCTGCTTCTCCAGAGGACCCGAGTTTGATTCCTAGAATCCATGTTGGGTGGCTCACATCCACCATAACTCGAGCTCCAACAGATCTGGCCTCCAAAGGCACCCGCAATCATGTGGTGTATACACACACACACACACAGACACACACGAGTAAGTAAAAGTAAATTCTTCAAAATAAAAACCCAGAAATTTCCAAACTGCTTCTCTTGAGCTGGAAGTTGGATTTTGAAGAATTCTGGTGGACATTCCTAACAGTCTCAGGGCAGCATTTCTAAGACGGTACCTAAGTAATAAAGTAAAGACAGAAACAGCTTCTTTGGGGGAGGGGTTACTGACATTTTCTTATCAAATTTTAGCAGGACCAGCTTGTGGATCCTCAGGACTTGATCTAAAACTCTTCCTTGACTAACAGTGTGAACAAATCCAAGGATGCTTAGCCTTGACATATCTATCCTCTTGGGTGTAAGGGCGTGGGGGAGATTCAGACATTGGAATTTTTATCTACATCTAAACTCCTGTAAATAGATTGGCTTTCCAACTATATGATACAGCAATTTATGGCCACTAGTTATCTTTCTCAGGTCTGCCTGCCCAGGAAATGTCACCCCAGCCTTCCGGGAGCGCTCAGCACCACCCATTCCAGTCAATAGGGAAAGCAAGCCTCCTGTTAGTGGACCGTATTCCCTAGCAGGCCTAGCATGTACCATTCTTTGAAGCTGTAGGTGAGAGCGTGTAGCCTTCCCTCCTCACCCTCAGCAGTGACTCCTGGGCTCTGATGGGTAATTAAGAAAGTTTCTCTTGGGTGCTGGGATATTGAGTCAGTAACAGACACTTTCCTCGGTATTCAAAGCAGCTTTGTTTTGGCTCAATTCCCAATTCCTCCAAGACCTGGCCAAGAGAAGGAGCTTAAACCGAGCCTGGATGTGAATTTGACGTTGTGCTTCTGCCCCTTCCCAGCTGGAGGCAGGCGGGCTTACTGGACGCCCTTGTGGCGAGCAGCCCCTTTCCCCCTCCTCACAACACTGGGGTGAAGCAAATGCTGGGAACAACCAGGGCTGGACAATGCTTTGGCTCTGAAGTCTCCCGTCAGAGCTCTGAAGCCCAGTGGAACATTTGCAGGGGCTCTTTAACTATTTAGATGGCACCAAAAAAAAAAAAAAAAAATCAACACGTGACTTTGGCTTCCATCTAGATGGATGTGACCCTGGTTTTTGGAAGAATTTTCTTTTCAATGGGTTTTGCACAGACTGTCCTCTGCAGGGATCAGACGAGATCTAGGCTCAAGCACTATTCAAGCTTAGGTAAGTGAGGATCAAGAATGTATGTGGGGATTGGCTCAAGGGGAGAGCACTTGCTACCCAAGCCTAAGGACCCAAGCTCCCTGCCCAGAACCATTCCCCCTCCCCCTGCAAAAAAGAAGCCAGCCACAGGGGTGCACATCTGTAATCCCAGTACTCCTGTGGTAAAATGGGAGGTAGACACAGGAGAATGACCAGAAGTTTGTGGGCCAGTTGGGCTGGAGCCAGAAACAAGAGACCTGCCTCAACAAGGTAGGAGCTACCTAGGATTCTGAGAGCTGTCCTGATCTCTGCATTCTCGACATGCACAGTGCACACTGTGGTATGCATGCCTGCTGTATGTGCATGTATGCTCTCTCTCTCTCTCTCTCACACACACACACACACACACTCATACACACACACTCACTTATACACACAAAATAGTAGCTTTTTTTGTTGTTGTTTTGTTTTGTGACAGGGTTTCTCTGTGTAACAGCACTGCTTGTTCTGGAACTCGCTATAGACCAGGCTGGCCTGGAACTCATGGAGATCCGCCTGCCTCTGCCTCTCAAGGCTGGGATTAAGTGCGCTGGGATTAACTCTTTTTTTTTTAATAAAGAACAGATTGTGAAGCCCTGGGCTCTACCCCAGGGGGAGGGGATTTTCATTCTTTTGTTGTTCATTCTTCATATTTTATTGATATCATTATTTTCAATTTATAGGTCTGGAAATTGAAATTTTCAGAGGCAAAGAATCTGGCCCAAGCTGACAAGGAGGTCTCCAAATAAATCAGAGTCAATCCTCCTCCGGCACAAGGCACTTCAGTTTTCCAGCAAAGACCACCAGGGACACTCAGCCTGACTGGGCTTAGACAGCTGCGCATGTCATGGGTGGATGGGGAGGAGCCTCACCAAGCATGGTCAAACCAGAGGATTTGGGGTGGGAGTATGGGCAGAGGGTCTCAGAAACTAGGGTTTGCTCTAGATCAGTGATGTCAGAGAACAAGGTGTTTCTATGGCTACAAAAGCTGACAGAGTAAAGAGCGAGCCAGTGGGTGGGCAGAAGCAGTGGCCTCTCCCGTCTGATACATGAGAACATCCTTGATGCTCTGTGGCTTCCACAGGAAACTTGGGCTTCGTCCTTGCTCAGACAAAATGATAAAATGTCCTTGCTCTGTCTTCCACGGCCATGGCTTCAGAGTGACCTTGTCTGAGGACAGTGTTCTGTGAGCACCACTGTAGGCTAGCCCTGGCATTGGTTCTGGGCGTCAGTGTTTTTCTCTTCCGTTACCAGTGGCTTCTAAGACAAGGGTTGAGGAGAATCATTCCATAACAATTTAAATGAAGTCTCTGGTGAAACCCAAATGACAATCAGATCTAAACTGCCCCAGACTCCCCAGCAGATGACACCAGCTCTGAGTCACACACAGTCTTCTGGCTGGGCCCAGATCTTCCTCTCTTTGGATTTCCTTCCCCTACTCAGCTGGCTCATGGGCACATGGAAGCTGAACTGGGCATGGTGCTTCCTTTCTTTGAGTCATGTGCTCTTTTAGTTCAGCCACAGGCACCTGGTTGCAGGAATTAAAAAAAAAATCCTCCTCAAACTCCCAAGCACTAGGTGTGGTGGAGTGATGTAACTGGGAGGGGTGTGTCACACAGGGGAGGACATGGACAGCCCTCCTCCCTTCTCCCCTGCTCAAAATTAGAGGGTGGTGACCAGAGCTCCATCACGGGTCCATAAAAGACAGGAGCCACACCCTAAGGTGGCAGAGCAGGAAATGGGAACCAGCCTGTAACCACATGAGTTCAGAGCACCGTCCTCAGCTGAGCGTACCCAGAATGTTAAGTGAGAGAGAGACAAACACACAGCCCACCCTAACCATCACCGGGCGCTCCAAATCCTCAGGATGGAATTTTCCAGTTAACTTCAGTAAACTTACATCCACCCCCACCCCTCAACCCAAGGTCCTTTTGTAGAGCCATGATCCCACAAATCTTTGCCTACTTGAATCCCTGCATTTCACATTGGTCTGTAACTCCAGGATACTCTTGTTTTAGAGACTGGGTTTTGTTATGTAACTCAGGATGGCCCGGAACTCCCAATCCTCCTACCTCATTTAATTTAGTGATGGGATTGCAGGTCTGGTTTAGTTTTTATCTTTTTGTGTCACACTTTCCTAAGAGCCTAGAGCTCACTGACAGGGCCCTAAAGAGAAACTAAAGTCATGTCTGTTTTGAGGAGCATTTAAAGACCCACTGTTTGGGGAGCAGTGCAAACGTGCAGTTCCAACACTGAAGAGCCAGGGGCAGGAGGAATGGGGTGGGGTGGGGAGCAACCAACCACTTAGGCTTGAGACCAGCCTATAACACCAAGATGGGCTGGAGAGACATGGTTCAACTGGCAACGTGCTTGCTGTGTAATCATAAGGACCTGAGTTCAATCCCAATGCCCTCGTGAGAAAGGGCTAGGTGTGGTGGATGTCCTGTGATCGTAATCTCAGTGCCAGGAAGGCAGAGACAGGTGGACCCCTGGGGCTTGCTGGCCAGGCAGTATAGGCTGTTTAATGAAAGATCCTGCTTCAAAAATAAAAAGAGCCCAAGGAATGGCAGCTGAGGTTATCCTCTTGCCTGTACACACACACACACACACACACACACACACACACACACACACGAGAGAGAGAGAGAGAGAGAGAGAGAGAGAGAGAGAGAGAGAGAGAGAGAGGAAGAAGAAGAAGAAAAAGGAGGAGGAGGAGGAAGAGGAAGCGGAAGCTGGAAAAGGAGAAGGATGAGAAGAAGGAAAGACAAAAACACCATCATGCAACCATGTTTCAACCTTGGTACTTCATCAAGTCATTCCCTCTTGGCCTCGTCTGAAATAGTCTTATCTGCAGATGGAAGAGGACAGGCCTTATTCTAACTGCAATTTCAATGGGTTTGCTGCACTGGATGGCAAAACCTCAAAAGTTAAATTTGTGACTTCCTTACCATGATGGATGGCTCCCTCAGCTCCCTCAAACTATTAGTCAAGGGTTTAAATGCATAAAATGCTTGATTTGTAAAAGGCCTCAAAGGAGGCTTTTTTATTCACCGTTGCTTCAGCGTGTGCAATCTGTTTGCATGTGTTTGCATGCAAAGCCGTTGGCACTTTCCAAAGCACGTCCCTGCTTGTCGTTGTCCAGTCCTAGACATTAATAATTTACATGCAATAGGAAAGGAATTGATGTTAACTATTTTCTGGCCAACAAACCTCTCCACCAACGCAAATAATCCCAATCAGACCAAATCAGACCGAATTAAAAGATACCCAGGTTTAATGGGTGCCAGCACTCTCGAGTAGCTGCGGGAAAACATGGAGGGTGGTGAAGGAAAACCAAAACAATCACCGGAAAGGGAAAACGGGAGACCACATGTTTATTGGGGGGGCGGTTTAAATAGCCTGTGGGAGTGGTCTTGAGGGGTCACCATTTGGCGGGCTTTCCTGGAGGTAGAGTTTGGACTGAGGCAACTCCCAGGAGAGGGAGCTTTGAAATGGAACTTTCCACCCAGCATTCCAAAAATGGATGCCAGGGGACTTGGGTGAAACCCCATGACTAAACAATCCAGGTTCTTTGTATAAAGGGGTACCAAGGAGCTGAGGTGATGCTTCCGACCAAGCAATAGAGATGAGGGCTCCTTTGTTCATGGAGTTACTCATCTAAAACAAACCAAAAAAGCCCTTTAGTGGGACCTTTGGGTTATTTCCCTTTAATAAATAAAGGTGCACTGAACATCCCTGTATCTTTGACCTTGCAGCCTTGGGCTAAGCTTCTCTGTGAAGTGGTCTCCAAAGCAAGACTGTAGGTTTGGGGTGTGAAGATGGGTGGTGAGCCAGGAGAGAGACAGTAACAAAGAATTCCTGACAAGAAGATGGAGAGAGCACCGAGGGTGCTGGGTAATCTTTACTGTCAACTGAGCTAGGTGTGTGTGTGTGTACCTTTGGGTGTGTCTGTGAGGAATTTTCTATATTAAAGAAACTGGGGTGAAAGGACCCATCCTAAACATGGGCAGCCTCATTCCACAGACTGAGGACTGAATAAAAGGAGAAAGTGAACTGAGCCCCAGCGATCATCTCCCTCTGCTTCCTGAATCGGGATGCAAACGTGACCAGTTGCTCCAGTCCTGCCACCATGGCTTCCTCACCATGCTGGACCGTTCCCTCCAGCCACCGGCCAAGAAGAGTCCTTCCATCCTCCCTTAAGTTGTTTCTACCGTGTATTTTCTCACAGCAATGAGAAAAGTAATTAATCCACAGAGACAAAAGAGGACAGGCTGAAGAAGATCATTAGCCACCCCAGCATTCACTCAGCCAAAACTGTAGGCCACTGTTTTCCAACTGCAAATTGAAACTAAGTCCGAGAAAGGGGACAACACCCAGGGTAGCTTCCAGGGCAGCCTGGGCAGTAGCCAGTCTTGAGGCACCTCCAGGAACAATGGAATATGGATGGGTTTTTGGACCAGCCCATCCAGCAGCTGTGTGAATGCCTGGGGTCCTGGGAGGGCAGGCGAGGCTCTGTAGAGCTGTTTTCTGCTGGAGGGGAAGCAGGAGCTCCCCCCACCCTGTGATGGACAACAACATCTGGGCAGTGGGGATCAGCCAGCGTGGGAAAGGCAGGCAGGGTGACACAGATTTGAGCTGCGTCAGTCTGTTGACTCTGAAGTTTCCTTGGCACCTTCAGCCTTAGAGCCTGCTTCCTAACCCCAGGGCCTTCACCCAGCTGTTTGAGTTAGCAGTCAAGAGACCTGTTTCAAAGGAGTTGGAAGGAGAATACTGACACCAAGTTTGTCCTCTGTCCCTTTCCTGTTGCTGGAAGAGATTACCATGACCAAAAGCAACTCAGGGAGGAAAGGGGAAGTCAAGGTAGGAACTCAAGGCAGGAACCCGGAGACAGGAACCTGGAGGCAGGAACTGAGACAGAGACCGTGGAGGAATGCAGCTTCCTGGCTTGCTCTCAGACTCACAGTCACTTACCTTTGTTATATAGACCTGACCCACCTGCCTAGAGATGGCATCATCCTCAGTGAGGTAGGCCCTCCCACAATCAACAATCAAGACAATGCCACAGACACCCCCATGGACCAGTCTAGTGGGGACCTGGGTTTGGTTCCCAGTATCCACACCTAACAGTTAACAACCTCCCCTGTTAACAAGTCCAATTCCTGATAACCCAACATCTTCTGACCTCTGAGGACATTTCTCCCACATAGTACACAGACATTCATGCAGGCAAAACACCCACACACATAAGGTAAAAACAAATAAATAAATGCTTAAAATTGTTAAAAATGATTAGCCATTGTGTCATCTGACTTCTACATGTGTTCCATGTCACATGCATACTGGCATTTATACAGTAGTACAGACAGACAACAGACAGACAGACAGTCTTCTAATCATTTCTGGATTTCTGAGCTTAGTGAGCACGTGGACAAAGAGCCCGAGAGTGCCCATCACAAAAGTCATGAGTGGGCTGAAGGCTCTGTGGCTCTGGTTCAGAAAACACCAGGGAAGAAACGTAGTGTGTAAGGGCTCCTGGCTGCCCACTGCAGCCAACAATTGTTGATGGAGCAAGAGCAACAAGTCCAAGTCCTCTCTACTCACTAAGAATCTTCACCCATTCCATTACTGAATTATCTGCAGGGCGTTCAGCGAGACAACGCATGCACACAGGCAATAAATGGACCACACTGTTCCTTTCAGATCCATAGGTTTCAGGACCTGGAGGATTCCAAAGTCCATAGATGCTCAAATCCTTAATATAAAAGACATTACTATTTGCAAATAACCTCCGTGAACTGAATAATTCAGATCACCCACAGGTCACCCGTACTAACCAGCACAGCGTAAACGTTGTATTGTCTAGGAAACAAGCATGAGGGAAATGTCTGCACATGTTCAGTATATATGCACCCCTTTTCCTGAATATTTTCAACCTTCAGTTCATTGGCTGTGTCTTGCTGAGGCCTGATAAGGTGGGTTTATTTTTGCTATCAAGTCCCACATAGTTGGGGAAAGGACTGACATATATCATTCTACACATAATTCGAGACAACAGACTAAATTCTAGGGTCTAGCTGAAAAATTGAAAGAGTTCAGCGCAGGGAGGAAAGCTCTGCTGACAGATCAGAGAAGGGTTCTGTGAGAGATGGGGACTTGGTGTGAACCCGGAAGATGCAGATCACTTAGTCAGCCAAATGGAGGAGGAGGGACTTTCCAACAACAGAAGGGGTCCCCCAACACTGCTGGGAAACAACCCTGGCAGGACTGTTCTTCTTTAGTTCTTTGCTTTCTGCAGTGCTGGGGAATTGAACCTTGGGTGCCTCCTATGCTGGACAGATGCTGTCCCGCTGAACTACGCCCCCACTAATTATACACCACTCTGGATTGTCCTAGCTTACTCCATGAGGCATCTGCAACCTTGCTAGAGATGTCGAGTCATGGCTCCCACTGCAGCCTAAAGAAAGATGTGCTATATATGGGGCTTAGGCCAAGCAACCTGACCAATTCATCCCTGAGGCTCTAATGCCGAGTGAAGTGTGTGAGCATGTAACTGCTGCAGCATGAAAACATACATACAAACATACATACATGCATATATGATATTTATTTTATGTGAATATTTTGCATGTGCCTGGTGCCCACAGAAGTCAGAAGGCAGCATCAGATCCCCTGGAACTGGAGTTATAGATGGTGGTGAGCCACCATATAGGTGCTGGGAATCGAACCTGGGTCCATTTTAAGACCATCAAATGCTCTTAACTGCTGAGCTATCTCTCCAACCCTAATTTTTTTTTTAAAAAAAGATTCCATTTTCATTTAGGTCTGTATACAGGTGCCCAGAGGCCAGAAAAGAGTGTCAGATCCCTTGGAACTGGAGTTACAGGCAGATGTGAGTCACCCAACACGGGTGCTGGGAATTGAACTCAGGTCCTCTGGAAGAGCAGTATGTGCTCTTAACTGCTAAGCCATCTCTCTAATCCCCTAGACAGACATATCATAAATAAGCATGCAGTGTTTATTCCTACCAAGAAGATGCTGAAATATTCTCTACCCAGAATCCATTTCACCTAGATCTTGATGTAAGATAGGAGGCACAGATAAAGACATTGAATATGTCATCCAACTGAAAGAAAGGAGCTATTCAGAGACAACTAAGAGAGATCAAGAAAAAGCTATTGTTTAAGGAAGCAGTAGAGGGGCTGGGCTGTGGCTGGTGGGGAGAGTGCTTGCCCAGAATGCACAAAGCCCTGGGTTCAAATCCCAGCACTGCCTAAAACTGGACATGGTGGCACACAACGGTAATCTCAGCACTTGGGAAGTAGAGGCAGGAGGATCAGAAGCATATGGCCATCCTTGGCTACATAGTAAGTTTGAGGCTAGCCTAGATTACATGAGACCCTATGTTAACAACACAGGCTGTAACAGCGGCCCTACGGGGCAAGAAATTCTATAGCCTAAAGCCAAGAGATTTAATTGTGGTTACTTAGGACACAGAAATAGGAACAGAAACTTCCCTTGCCACCCCAATTATTTTTCAGGGACCACTATGGAAATGTGTCATGCATTTCCACACACAAGGGGTACGGTCCGTGTGCTTCTAGTTCCAGCGTGTGGGCACCTTCCTCACTTCTTCGACTCTGGCCAATTGAAGGCTGGATGTCCTCTCATGTGAGTTGGCCCCAGAGTTCCTTGCTAAGTAAACCAGGGCTCTCCGTCCAGCCCATGCATCCCGAGTGAGAAAATAGAAGGACTCCAAATGAGCTGGAGGGAGGGAGGGGGCAGCAAGGGGGCAGCAAGTTCCTTGGAAGTTTAAAAGTAGGAACCGGGGATGGTATTTGTGGCTTGGGACTTTCTGCACCACATGCAATGACAAAGATGACTTAATTACTCCCGTGCTTGTGGAACCCGAGAAACACTGAAATGGCTGGGTCACACCCAGGCTGGCTGGAGCGAGAGTCAGACGGGGAGGCCTTCAGCCAAGCCAACCTGCTCTGCAAACCTAAATATGACCATGCCTGTTTGGCCTTTCCGCCTCAGTCTCCTTGGAGTAGACAGAGGCTGGCTGCCAAAGTCAGTCGTCTTAGAAATAGCCAGCATTGGCTATGGTCCTTTCTCACCCAGTCCCTGTGTCTCACCTAGTCCCTGCCTTTGCCAGTCCCTATGCTCACCCAGTCCCTGCCTTTGCCAGACCCTATGCTCACCCAGTCCCTGTGTCTCACCTAGTCCCTGTGTCTCACCTAGTCCCTGTGTCTCACCTAGTCCCTGTGTCTCACCTAGTCCCTGTGTCTCACCTAGTCCCTGTGTCTCACCCAGTCCCTATGCCCACCCAGTCCCTATGCTCACCCAGACCCTATGCTCACCCAGACCCTATGCTCACCCAGTCCCTGCCTCACCCAGTCCCTGTGCGTACTCCGCCAGCCCACACTGTCGCTCTTTCTCGGTACTTCAGTTTCCTTTTTCTTCTGACTTGGAATAGCAATGGGGCTGTGACTCACTGGGCTGAGTGCTTCCCCACCAAACACAAAACCTTAGCTTCCATTCACAGTGCAGAATAAGCTGGGCACATCGGCAAACACCTGTAATCACTTGAGGAAAGGAGGATGGAGGATCAGAAATTCAAGATCATCCTTGGCCACACAGAATTCCAGGACAGCTGGGGTTACAAGAACTCTTGTATAAAAACACAAAACAAAACCCCTCAAAGGCAACTGTGTGTGTGCCTTAACTGTGTTAAACAATGGTGGAGAGGGGGATGAGCAAACAGAGGAAGCCCAGGAAAGGAAAGACTATTATACTGCGGAGGTCACTCGTGGGACATTTTTCATAGTATCTTTGGGGGCAGAGGGACCTTCACACACGCCAGGCAGGCACCCTGCCACTCGGTGTTTCTGTATTGTTTTAAAGACATATTCCGGGGTGGGGAAGGATTTGCAAACACGAAGAAACAGACTTTACGTTGAGGCAGTAAGTGCTGCTGGGGTTGGCTTGGGGTGTTTCTGAGAAGCAGCAATGAATGGCAATAGGAGAGAAAGGCAATGAAGAGAGCAGACTCCAAATGAGGGTGTGTGTGTGTGTGCATGTTTGTGTGTGTGTCTGTGTGTGTGTGTGTGTGCATGTGTGTCAGGAAGGGAGAAGCGGGGGAAGGGGAGGGACAGGATGGGACCTTAGACCAGGGGACAGCAATCTCTCACCATCTTAGACACTGAGTGTGTCCAGGTTTGTGACTAATAAAACCTCTCACAGAGCAGCTGTGGCACTCTCTAAATGACTGAAGCCAAGTCACAAGTCACTCTGGGCTAACCCTGGGCCAAGGCTACTTGACACTTATAAAAATCCTTGACAGCAGAGTGGGTGCCATTTTTCCAGGGCTTTCGCAAGCTTCCTGACAGAGAAAAGGGTCTGCTCTCCAAGCCGAGATGCTAAGGAACTCATCTCCAAGTCTGCCAAAAACAAAACAAACAGACCAAAGCTGTGGCTAGCTCTCCCTCTTTTCAACAGTACTGCAGAAAGATGAAAATAAAAATAAAAATCTAGCAGAAAGAATTCTGGGATGACCAATCACATGATCGCATACACTGCCTCCCATCCACCTATCCCTCTTCACTTCTGCTCACTTCCTGCCAATACAGACTAGACTGTCAATTCTAACGTTTATTTTGTGTGGTGGAACTGTACCCCCAAACCCTTCCATTTCCACAGCACACCTCTCAGAGGATGTATGCAAAGTACTCCAGGCTGACTAGCGAATCTCTTCCCGTATTTCCATGAACGCTTCGTGCTTCCTAAGGAACATGTCACACAGAGCAAGCGACACACACTTGAAGTTGGAACTGAAGAGGAAAATGAACCTGGAGTTGGCACAGGGTCTGTGAAGGGCAGCATTGCTAAGAACTAGTTCCTAACTAACACCCATGGCCTTGGCAGTTGCAGAGCCAAATGAACAGCCTTAGCAATCCCAGAATATTTCAGAACGTTGAGTTGTAGTCTTGATAGGACGGCCATCCTCCCTGCTCCCCCCACCTACCACCACCACCAGGTCAGAAAAAAGCTCACCTGATATTTGTGTTTGGACCAAGAGAAACTCTAGCCTTGTGCCCCACCCATCCATACCCATCTAACAATGTTAGATGGGACCCCAGTAAGAGACCTAGAGGAGGGGCTGAGGGCTGGAGGCTCAGTGGTAGGGCGTTTGCCTATCATAGGAATGGCCCTCTCTCCACTGGGACTGAAGAAAGTAAAAGGCTCAGGCTAGAGATGTGGATGGCTCTGTGGTTAGTAACACTGGCTGCTCTTCCGGGGGACCTGGGTTTTTTGGTTTCCTGCACCCACGTGGCGGCTCGCAACCATCTGTACAGTCCCTAGGGATCTGATGTCTTTCTTCTTCTGACTTCTGTGGGCACCAGGCACACACATGGTGTGTAGACGTACATTCAGGCAAAAGACCCACACACATGAAAAAAATAATAATTAAAAAAATTAAGTATTTAAAAACAACCAAAGACCAGTTAGTGGGATACACAAGTGACCATGTAGGGCGGTTCCCTACCTCTGCACAGACCGTACTCAGACAGAGGACCCAGGCTGCGATCAGAGGGGTAGCGCTAGCTAGGGTTGGTACCATGCCACCATGGCGAGGAAGGCTGGCTGCGGGGGAGGACCAGTCTACCAATGCCATAACCCCTGACTAGGAGAGAGGGCTGGGGCTCAGACTGTCTGACTCATCGGGAGCCTCAGGGAGACTGAGGGCCAGGAAGGAAGGCTGGTGTGACCTACAATCAGCAATTCTCTGACTCCCTCCTGTGAGCTAATCCACTCTTGATGGCTGACCTTATGACCTTGTGAGGCAGGCAGTCTCCTCCACGTAGAGGAGGAAACCTTGGATTTGTATCAAGTTCAAGATCAGGCTTAGATACTCCAGACCTTGTCTCAAAAAACAAACAAATAAAAACCTACTTTATTTGAAAAACAAACAACAAAACCCCACATCATTCTTAGTTACAAAAGTACAAACTTCTTTTTTAAAATACGTATTTAGGAGCTGGAGAGATGGTTCTGATGTTAAGAGCATTTGCTTCTCTGCCAGAGGATTTGAGTTCAATTCCCAGAAGCTGTACAGGGATTCACAAGAGTCAGAAATTCCAAGTCCAGGAGATCCAACGCCCTCCACTGGCCGCTGAGGGCACTGTACACATGCGGTACACACACAGACCAGAGGGGAAACACCCATACACACTTGGTTTTTGATTTTTTGAGACAGGGTTTCTCAGGATAAGCTCTGGTCATCCTGGAAGTTGCCCTGTAGACCAGGGTTGCCTTGAACTTAGAGAGATCCCCCTGCCTCTGCCTCCTGAGTGCTGGGCTTAAAGGGATGCACCAACACCTGGCAAAATAATGATTTTTATTTTATGTGTATGAGTGCATGCATACATGCATATCATGCGCATGCCTGGTGCTGGAGGAAGTCAGAAGAGGACAAGGACATCAGATCCCCAGGAACTGGAGTTAGATACTGTTGTGAGCCACCACATGGGTGCTGGGGACCACGAGGTTCTCTGAAAGGTCAGTCAGTGCTGTGAATGCAGAGAAATCTCTTCATACCCAAGGCCAAACCGTCGGAGTGCACCATGGCTCCTGAAGTCCAAACTGCTTGCCTAGAACCAGTGAGGTGGAAGTTGAGCAAGCAGGCACGAGGGAGGAAGGTTCCTCTCCACTCAGCGGTTTCTAGAGCATCAGCCTGACTATAGGTAAGCGAAGCCCAACCAAGTCACGGCCCAGATTTTGCTGCTTCAAAAAGCATCCTGGTCGTTTCGTCTTTGACACTTTTCTTTATTAAAGTTGGTCCTTTTGCATTTTAATGTCTTTTTAACTTCACACCAGGAGAAGCCATATTTCTGGGCTTGGTGAGATAGCTCAGTGGGTACAGGCACTGGTCTCTAAGAATGACCACCTGAGTTGAGCCCCAGGACCCACTAGTGGAAGGAGAACTGCCCCCCAAAAGTTGTCCTCTAACCCCGACACACACACACACACACACACACACACACACACACACACACAAACACAAGTAATCTAAAAGCCTTTTCTGATGTGCTAAGTCAACCTGAACAGGTCAGGGAGCAGCAGGTCCATTAGCCTAGTGCTGTCAGGTTTAACAGCAAATAGACTATGTGCTTTTTAAAAATCAGTGGAAATGAAAATGGAAACAGGAATTATTTTAGCAGGAAAGAGTTATAAATTTCTAAAAATAAAAAAAATCAATAGAGTTTTAGTTTTGATTAAAAATAGTGGTTTTGTAACATAATTTTAAAAAAGACACAATTTGGGGGCTGGAGAGTTGACTCGGTGGTTAAGAGCGCTTGCTGCTCTTGCAGAGGTCATGGTTTTTATTCCCGGCACCTATATGGTGGCTCACAGCCATCTGTAACTCCAGTCCCAAGAGATTCAAGACCCTCTCTGGCTTCCCTCAGTGCCAGGTAAATATATGGTGCACCTTCATACCTGCAGACACAATACCCAAAGAAAACTAAAATTCAAAAAAAAAAAAGGGACACAACCTTAACCTGGAAATTAATATTCAGGTATTAAATGAAAAATGGTGTGAGACTCCATCTAGGAGTGTTGTGTGGGCCGGATTGCCGTTACGGAGGGGAGGGGGCCTGGAAGTCAGGGGTAAGCCCAGGCTTAAGCAAAATCTGTAGCCAAAGCCAAGGGCCTGGTGTCTGAGCCTGGAACAGCAAATACCCCTCACGGGAACTTCCGCAGCCCTGGAAACCCCAGCGACTGCCTGAAGATGGAGAAAATCAAGCCAGGAGCTAGCAGTCAGTCACAGCTGAGCAGTGTGTGGCGTGGGGGGAGGCAGGCCCGACTCTAGCAACAAGTCATAAATAGGAAGCTAAGGCTCCGCCAATAGCAGGTAGGATGGTCAAAGATCGCGGCAGGAAGTGGGAAAGGGAGACAAGCGCACACCTCTGTGGATGGGAGGCAGCAAATGACATCTGCACTTTTAGAAAACCCAGAGGGGACTCCGTCCCAGTCCGGGGGGACTCTGTCATACAGCGTCCCAGTCCGGGGGGACTCCGTCATACATCGTCCCAGTCCGGGGGTGGAGGCGGGGGATGGGGAGCTAACAGAGGAACTACCTTCCCTTTAACGGGTTTAACAACTTAAATAGCTCAATTTTTCATTCGGTTAAAAGAAAAAGGATCTCCAAATAAGAGACGCAGGGATTTTTAGGGGATGACTGACAGCCTTCAGCTCAGGTAGTGTCTTAGACATTGTGAGATGAGCTGTGCACACTCTGTCCACAAGCTGAGAGTTGAGATGGCTTACATAATGCAACTCGGCTTCGTGGTATAAGTAACATGTACTTTTAAAAACTTTTATTTTATTATTATTCTATGTGCATGAGTGTTATATGAATGCACATCTGTGTCTCACATCTGTGTCTCACATCTGTGTCCAGGAGGACACTGGATCCACTGGAACTGGAGTTAGAGATGGCTGTGAGCTGCCACGTGGGTGCCTGGAATCAAATCTGGGTCCTTGGAAGAGCAGTCAGTACTCTTAACCACTGAGCCACCTCTCCAGCCCTTGAATAACACATCTTAAAACAAGACAGACATGGGCTGGAGATAGCTCAATGGTGGTTCATTTGCCTAGCAAGCTCAAGGTCAAGTCTTCAAATCTTAGTAGCACAAAAATAAACCAATTAAAGATAATAATAAGAGCATAAACAGCAAGCACTAACTAGGAGGGCGAGGGTATAGCTTAGCATACAGGAGGTCCTAGATTTGGTACAATCACTTTGTTAAGTGGTTTTTTTTCTTCATGAAAAGATACCATTACCTTTTAAGAAATGAATCTAGCACTTCCTCTTTATCTTTTTAGAATTAAACTTAAAGCACCCTTTCTTCCTTGAAGTAGCTCACACTGACAAAGAGCTGCTCTGTATCTTGAGTAGATGGCATGTGCCTTGACCTGCTGCAGCTTAGACAAGTCCTTGGGCTTGACATCCACCTGACATTTTCTCACCTGTCAAGTAGTGAGCATGGATTGTTGCCCACAGCCTGTTCCAGCTCATACTGGCTTCAAACTCACTATGTAGCCCAGGATGGCCTTCAATTTCTCCTCTCCTACCTCTCCCTCCCCAGCGCTTGGGCTACAGGTGTGCCCTACCAAACCGTGTCTATGCAGTATTGGGAATCCTTTCCAAGAGAGACACATACGTGTGTATGTGTGTGTATGTGTGTGTGTGTGTGTGTGTGTGTGTTAGAAGAGCAGATCAGAGGCAACGTACTGTGTTCAATCAATGATACCCCATCTCTCCCGTCCCCCAAAGTAGGTTAAGCAGGCATTGACTCTTGCTATGATCTTCAGCTTCACTAGCAGAGAGGGCTTGAAAATTGGGGGCTCGACTTGGCTTGGTATGGACGGGTGATGAGACTTGAGACTACTGTACGGGCTTTCACATTCAGCAGAGTGCAGGCTTCGTGCTTCTGAGGCACGCGCTCTACTAACTATGCTACAGCCCAGCCTCTGGTCTGAGGTTACTTTTTATTTTTATTTTATGTGCATGAATGTTTTTATTTGCAGGTATGGCTGTATACCCCTTGTGTGCTTGGAGCCTCAGATCTCCTAGAACTGAAGTTATGGGCAGTTGTGAGCTATCACATGATCGCTGGGTGCTGGGAATGGAACCCAGGTGAGACATCCGTGCTCTTTCTTAACAGCTGAACTATCTCCCCAGCCCCTGGTTTTAGGTTCTTTAGGCTCTGATCAAACTCAAAGGTTCAGTTCCTGGTCTATTTGTGTTAAAGCTTATCATCAGGTGCTCAAATGAAAAAGGAAGAAAGGGAGGAAAGAAAAGAGAAAAAAAACCCAGAGAACTATGTATTTCCCTTAATAGGCAAATAATTCTCACTTCCCCTGGAAAACTCCACAGTAGAATAAGTCATGAGGTCAACCTAAACTCACCTACATTTCAATTCAAAAACCATGAATTCTGGGCCAGTAAGTCGGCTCAGCCTGAGAGCGAGTGTTCAGTCCCTGGAGCCTCCATGAAGGCCAAAGGGGAAACCCAGTTGCACACACCTGTCCTTTGACCTCCATGCCCTTGCCACGACAAACTACACCCCCTCCCATCATGCGCACACCAGGGAACAGTAAGCTAAAATAAATAAAAAGCTCTTTTAAATCCCAAGACCGTTTTCAGTGTCACAAGAAGTAACTGTTGACTTGTGACGATTTTAATTTTTAATTGTGTGTGTGCGTGTGTCTGAGGAGGCCAGAACTGAATCCCCAGGAGCTGGCGTTAGGGCTTGCTGTGAGTCACCCAACCTGGGTGCTGAGAACCGACCTTGTGTCCTCTGGAAGGGCCACACACATTCTTACCCACTGAGCCATCTCTCGAGCCCCTACTTGTGGTTATTAAATAATGCCCTGAGCCCACGTGACCCCCCACAAATGGATTTGCAGGGCTTCAACCCTCTGATTTTTGTCTGTGGAGCACCTGTTAAGGCAGCCACGGGTTCTTACGTGTCTTAAAGTGAGACTAACTAAAGGTGACGAGTTGCTCTCGGAATGCTTCCATCTGTCACCAAAATAGAGAAAAAACAGGAGAGGAAAGCAACGAGCGTTCAGGGGAGCCTGTCTCAATGGCCAAGATCCTGCCCACTTCCCTACCGTTTATAAAAATCTTATGTTTAACTGCCAGTTGGAAAACAAAGGGAAGACACTCCTGAAAGCAGGCTTTGAGAGGACAGATACCCTCCCTCCTAGGACATGGATACTGGGTGTGGCTTACTGGGTAGAGTCCCAGTAGGAAAGAGAAAAAAACTTGGCAGAGCAGCATCTCTTCTTGACTCTCGCTGAATTGCAAACCACACACCTGAGTCTCAAGTCTGGTCACCCACCCACAGTGTCCCGAGACTGTGGCTCCCACACTCCAGCCTCTACTGCCAACGTAGCTCAAGGTCACAGGTAAAACCAGTGCCTGTTTAACTTACTATTTGGGGACATGGGGGTGGGGTGCCAGGGATTGAACTCAAGGCAGAACGTACTCTCCTAGATCATACGCATATTTTAAAAAGACATTTTATTAATTTTTAAAAGAAATCTAGCCCTAAATATCTACTTCGATGCCGACAGAGTAAGCATTATGTAAACATTTGCATCTATTTAAACACTGAACTGCTGTGTAGAGAATTTCAGAGGCCAAAAAGGGAAACAGAGAGAGCAACAAAGACCAGTCTACATTATTCTAGGAGGAATACCCTAGGAACAGAGCGATGCTGAGCTGTGAGGCCAAACTGCATCTGTATAAGTAAAAATAGTGAGACAAGCTGATGCCCGGTGTGGGGGTGGAGAAGACGTGACGTCAAGAAGACTAGGCCAGCTGTTTCCACACACCACACGTCTTGGGCAAAGCTAAGACCCTCTGTCAGTAGAGGGGTGAGGCTCCAATCTCACTGAGGAGATGAGGTAGGTGGGGCTGGCCTGTGATAGAGGTGACAGAGTTCCCAAGTCCATCGCCCCACAGTATTGCCCAGAGCCAAGTGACCGAGGTGTCAGGCATCAAAGGTGAGAGAGCGAAGTGTGACCTGGGCAGTCAAAGGCCTTGCAGAATTTGGCCTTTGCTCAATCAACGGTAGCAGGTGAATGGATAAGACGCGTCATCCTTATCCTTGATGAGGAACAGGGAGTGGCCATCTGCTTAGGGCTACGCACAGACGCACAGACTAGCCAAATTCTGCCAAGCTTAAGCACTAGGCATATAAAAATCTAAGGGATGAGGTGGGAGAAAGGACCAGGATTATATATAAGCTTATGCTAAAAAACAAAACAAAACAAAAAACCCACAAAAAACAAAGCCTGAGGCAGGGCTGGTTTATCACTTAAACTCTGAGAGGGTGGCACCATCCGACTCTTTTAGCTTGGGTTCAACATACCAATAAAACTAGACAGAGCCTGCCATCCAGATAGGCATCAGAACAGAACTTGAGTCATAGGGTTACTTACGTAGTAAGTATATGAAAATGGTTAACAGGAAAACATAGCGAGCATTTCCTAAGTGCTCAGTCAGTTACATCTGAGACCTTTGCTCTATGGGAAGCATGGCTCAGTCATTAGAAATACAGTCTCTTATGACGCTTGGGTTCTAACCCAAGAGACGCCATGAGAGGCTTGACAGGGCTCCTCTACCTTCCTTAACCAGCTAAGATGAGGTCTTTGTTCCTTCCTCTCCTTCTAGTGTGGGGATCAGAGAGACCAATGCCTGACCCAACAGTACCTCAGCTAGCACATGATGTGCAGCTGAGTCTGGAGGGCCCCCGGAATCTTCTAACTAAATGGTTCAGACACCCACGTAGCAATCTGACCTGTGCACAGTTGGAAGAAAAATGGACCTGAGACTCAGAGCACAAGCATTTGGGGTCACTCCAAACCCAAGGAGATTTTGACATCTGTTCAAAGGAGCCGCAGGAACTTGGTAAAGGGCACTCCAGGGCCTCTGTGAGTCAAAGCAGAGAGGAAAAAGCCCACCCAAACTTTCCCACAGTACGTTAGCGTTCCTTCCAAGTGGAGGCCATCATATGACTGGGACATGGTGACTGCCAGCTGTCGAACACTGAGCAGGCCACTTCCTGCAGAGCCACTGCTTTTTTTAAATCCCCTCTTAAGGTCTTTAAGAGCAAACCACAGCTATTCTCACTTCCCAGAAGCCTCTGCTGCTTACAGCGTAAGCCTAGCTCCCCATGGAGAGGGTGGACTGGTATTTCAAACATGAAACATCAAAACGTGGATTAATAATTTACCAATGACTCTAAACAAACACTGTCCACAGTAGGGAATACCACCCCTACTTTGAAACAAAGAGTCAGTCCAATTACCTCCATATTCTAGAAAGTAAACTGCAAAATACCTTCTCATACCTTCCCGGAACTCAATTGTTATTAACACTGATGTTTCAAGGGTTTTTTTTTTTTTTTAGCATTAATCATTCCCAGCTTCGGCCTTCTGCTTCAGCAGAGAGTTCACGGCATTCTGCATGTGGAGTTCTGTACTCTCTGCCCAGATAAATTAATACATATTCCAAAGTCTGGGGCCACGATCAATGAAAACCACAGCGAATTCCTAAGCAGTAATAGATATTCCACGTGGCTTGAAATACTCGGAGGAGAATTTTCTTAAGGGCAAGAATCAAAGTGCTGTAATTGAAGATTTTAAAAATCAAAGCAGGCAGGCTTTCTGGGGTACCTAATGTTCAAGTCAAGGATCATTTAAGGTAAATGGCTCCGCGTCCTCCCTTGCTGGCGCTCTTTCCAGATTCCGGGTCAGACGCTAGCACCGACTTGGTGTTAGGTCGGTGCTGTCAAGTTACACAGACAGTGCGGGGCAAAAGGTTATAGAGGTGCACATTGAACAAAGTACTTAAAAAAAGTAAACACTCTTAAAGAGGCTACCAGCCCTCTGTCTAACTCCTCCCCCAGACGCACGGTACAAGGAAAAACGGACGGACGGACGGACACCTGGCCTCAGAAGACTTGCCATCTTTTCACCACAGGCTCCCCAGCGCCGGGATCGGAGGCAGCCCTACAGAGACTGCCCTGTTAGTCACAGTCACCTTTCTTTCCAACCCTCTGACTAAGATGAAGGAACGGACATCTCTGAGCTTGGGGGAAAGCAGTCTCATGTGGAATGTGAGGTTGGAAGGTCGGTGCTTGGGAGCCACAGAACCGCACGGTATTTGGAGATGAGAAGGGGTGAAGTGGTGAGCGCAAGAGAAAGGATAGGATTGCGATTCCTAGGTGGAAGCAGAGCTGTCATGTGTCCACTTCATTGTTGATAGCAGCCCCAAGTTATGCACATTGGTGTTTTGCTTGCATGTATGTCTATGTGAGGGTGTCAGATCTTAGAGTTACAGGCATTTGTTAGCTGTCATGTGGTTGCTGGGAATTGAACCGAGGTCCTCTGGAAGAGCAGTCAGTGTTCTTAACTGCAGAGCCATCTCTCCAGGCCCCAAGTTGTTTCTTTTTTTTTGTTTGTTGGAGGTACTTGAACCAAAGGCCTTGTACATGCTGGACAAACACTCTACCATCCAGTTACAACTGCAGCTGCCTTTTACATTAAAAACTTATTTTATTTGTCTCTTTGTGTATATGTGTGTGTGAAAAAGAGAGAGAGCATTCATGCATACACACACACACGCACACGCACACGCACACATGGATATGTGTGTTGGATCCCCTGCAGCAGGAGTTAGAGGTGGTGGTGAGCCATCCAGCACAGGCGGCAGCTCAGCTCTGTGCACAAAGCTCCACCCGAAAGTCTGGTTCACTTGCTCGAGATCTGCCTTAAGTTGCTTTTCTCTTGGCATCTGGGAGTTCGCACTCTGCAATCCTATAATTTCTCGGCTTGATCTCATCGCTCACAGCTCTCTTTTATTATTGCAGGGTAGGGGTGATGTTCAAAAGACAAGAAAGGAAACGGAAAGGCTCGTTTTAAAATAAAGATAAGGTAAGGCTAATTCAAGCAGAATGCCGCCCAAA
This sequence comes from Microtus pennsylvanicus, assembly GCF_037038515.1. Classification (NCBI taxonomy): domain Eukaryota; kingdom Metazoa; phylum Chordata; class Mammalia; order Rodentia; family Cricetidae; genus Microtus; species Microtus pennsylvanicus. The sequence continues at coordinate 50,274,854 of NC_134581.1, forward strand.
GCTCTCCTTTGTTAGCCTGGGATGCAGACACTAGGCAGGAACTGACACACACGTAGAAATTAAGCGAAAAGCAAAAGCTGCCCTGCAATTCTGCAGAGCGTCTGTTTTCTCGCCCTTCTGTCTTCAGGGCCTTCAAACCCTACAGGAGAATGCTCACCTAACATACACAAAGCTCTGGGTTCCATCCCCGAGTACCATTTAAACTGCGTGTGGTGGTACATGCATATGGTCCTTGGGGGTAGGAGGCAGAAGGAGCATCAATTTAAGGTCATCCTTAGCTATACAGAACGATCCAGGCCAGACTGGCCACTAAGGCTCTTTTCGAAAACAAAACAAAAACTGAAAGCTGAAGCAGATGGAGGAGACAGCATCTCTGACTGGCCCAGGAGGAACAGTGTTCTCGGAGAGGTTAAATCAGCTTGCAAAGACCCAGACAAAGAAGAAGAATTCAAAATCTTCTAGTTGCTGCCACATCCTTGTGAGATAAAAGTGTATGACCAGATTAATACGTCCAATGGTACAGCTCATTTTTATTTTTTGGTTTTATTTTTTTGTTTCTCTGTGTAACAGTCCTAGCTTTCCTGGAACTCGCTTTGTAGCCCAGGCAGGCCTCAAACTCACTGACAGTCACCTGCCTCTGCTTCCCGAGTGCTGGGATTAAAGGCATGTGCCACCACCACCTGGTCAGTGCAGCCAATTTAATGGAAATAAATTCTAGGCTTTATCTAGAGCATTGATAAAAGCATTTACTATCTCAAAGTTATAAGTAAACCCAGGTCACAAGTTGATTTAGAGAAGAAAGCATAAGCCGCAGAGCCCAGGACTTCCAGTATGTGGCAGTCACAGGAGGGGACATGCATGCTGATGTAACACAGACCAACCTAAACAGCAGTGGCAGCCTTATGAACGTCAGAGCATCCTCCAATAAATCTGCACAAGGGTCACTGACCAGTCCAGTGTCAAATCCACACACACCAACTGCCCCCATTACTTAAATCTGACCTTTGCGCTACCACAGAACAGGAGAGGACTACAGAATTAATAATTCTGTTAGCTTTCTCTTAGATGGGACTGGTTTCATTGTTACATCCAGCCCCGGTGTTTTATTCTTTTTGAAGTTTCAGGGATGAAATCCTAGGGCCGTGCACATGCTAGCAAGCTCCCTACCACTAAGCACACCCTTAATCCCCTATATTATTATGTACTTATTTGTGTGCAGAGGTGAGCTTGTACATATGGCCGTCAAAGGGCTTCAGGTCTCGTCCTCCTTATTTTCTGAGACAGGGTCTCTCATCCTTTGGGCTAGAAGGGCTGGACAGCGACCCTCAGGGATCCACTTGCCTCTGCCTCCCCAGGGCTGGGGTTCCAGGGTGTAGAATTCAGGACATCATATTTGTAGGCAAGCATTATTGACAGCTACATTCCAGGCTTATGTTGGGTCTTAAGCAGGTGTCTATGATGTATAAAGAAGACTAACAGCTCCTCATCCCTCCCATCACCCCCAGAAAGAAACGTGGAGGTAAACCTGATGGGACATAAATTGTGAGTTTGACCTTGCTTTCTCCGAGGCCTTGGAGGGTCTAACTGTCTGTGGTGACCTTACAAGGAACTCTCACAAGTACCACATAAGGACAATCCACCAACAAGTGCCATGTGTCTAAAACTTCTGAGATCTCCGCTCCGAGTCCATGTGTTGCTTTTTAAGCTTCTACTTTAACTATCCTACCTCATTGCTACAACTTTCTTTTTTTAAAAAATTTATTTATTTATTAAAGATTTCTTCCTCCTCCCCGCCACCGCCTCCCATTTCCCTCCCCCTCCCCCGATCAAGTCCCCCTCCCTCATCAGCCCAAAGAGCAATCAGGGTTCCCTGCCCTGTGAGAAGTCCAAGGACCACCCACCTCCGTCCAGGTCTTGCAAGGTGAGCATCCAAACTGCCTAGGCTCCCACAAAGCCAGTATGTGCAGTAGGATCAAAAACCCATTGCCATTGTTCTTGAGTTCTCAGCAGTCCTCATTGCTATGTTCAGCATTGCTACAACTTTCTACATAATCCGTGAACTTGCCAATCTCCTACACCGCTGTGAACAGGTCTCCGAATCACCTCTTCTCCCCGAGGGAAAAAAGGCTATCTGAGCAAACTGGTTTCCACTTTCTTCTCGTTCTCCTGCCTTGCTTTCAGCTTCTAGGTTTTCTCCCCCCGATTCACACGATGTTTACACTGGAAATAGTAAGTTTAGTAAATTCTTCTTAAGCTTCAACAGCTAGGGAAACACTTTGGAATCAGTGAACCCTCCCAGACATGTGCCCAGTAAGAGGGAAGCGTGTGACAGGCCAGCGACTTCCTGACTGAATAGACCAATTACCCCTGTCAGGAAATGCTGTGGTGGAGGATATTAAAAAAAAAAAAGGACAAAAGCACAGTGGGGAGGGGGACCTGGGGTTGGAGATGGTTCAGGCAGCTGAGTGTATGCTGCTCTTGCAAAGGACCTGAATTCAATTTCCAGCACCCAAGCAACCACCTGGGACACCAGCCACCAGCCCCAAGAGAGTCAATGTCATCTTGTCATCTTCTGGCCTCTGTAGGCACCTGGACACACACACACACAACTCTCAAATTCTTGTGTTCTTGTAAGAAATTAGTATGTTTTCATTTGGTATTCAATAATTATTCCCAAATACGCCTTATTTCTATGATTCTTTACCCCTTTCTGCCCTTGATAAACACGTGAATAGGCAAAACCTTTCTGGAAGTCAGTCACGGTCAAGTGAAGAACACTTCAGAGCCTGCAGCCATGCATGCATGAGTTCACTTGACAGGAATAGAAGTGCAGGTGTTTGGTGATATAACATCCAAGATACAGCAGAAGTGTAGAGCCCGGCTGGATGGCCACCCTAGTCCCCTGCCACATCATGAACGTCACGACAGAAGATGGACATCTCCCATGATTCTATGATTTTTACCAATATCCTTGCATTTCAAAATCCAACCCCCACGCCCAGTCAAATAAAAGCTCTCTTATACGCAAAGCAACTGATGCTGAGGACTGTCAGCTCTAGAAGGATCGCTGTGTGTGTGGTACATGCATGTGAGCAAGTGATGCTGAGGACTGTCAGCTCTAGCGGGGATCCCTGTGTGTGTGGTACATGCATGTGAGCAAGTGATGCTGAGGACTGTCTGTTCTAGCGGGGTCCCTGTGTGTGTGGTACATGCATGTGAGCATGCACATAGGCAGAAGCCAGAGTAGACGATGAAAATCTTCCAGTAGAACTCTTCCGTTGTATTGACTTGAGAAAGGGTCTCTCACTGAACCTAAAGCTCACTGTGTAAGCCAGGCTAGCTGGCCAGTGAAGAACTCTCAGGATCTGCCTGTCCCTGTGCCCCAATTGTGGAGTTACAGCTATCCATGCCTGCCTTTTTATGTGGGTGCCTGGGTTTTGAATTCAGGTCCTTAGGCTTATAGAACAAGTCCTCTGGGGTCTCATTTTATACCTGGGGTTTTTTCTTAACTCCAACATCTAATGAATTCATTAACTCAACACACAGTGACTGTCAGTTTGCCAAGTGCTAGGGAAAAGATGGTAAAGGAGGCAGAGCTGCTTCCCTCCAGACCAGAGGAACAGGAGTGACGAGCTCAGCAGGGACCTGACATGCCCATGGCACGCTTCCTACTGGCTCCTCTCAATTGTTAGTATGACCGACAACAGAGCCTCAGATTAGAGGAGTATGCAGCCAAAGTCTTGGCTCGCATCAACAGAATCTCGTCCTTCAAAACCTCTACATTTTAGATGCCACCCCCCAACTGAAGTGCAAACAGGAAAATGCTACTGAATGGCTCGCTTTTTTTCCCACTGTGTGGTAACAGCATTCCTCCTACTGGTGACAATGTGGCAGAAATGGCTATTGGCTCAAAGTGGGATCTGGTGGCAGTGATAAAACTGTCACCGGTGTCACCCTAGCACTGTCCACATTTTAGCTTGCCATGGAAGCTACTTGGCAAATACGTCAGCAGCCTCCTCCAGCCACGCAAGCGGGAGTTTGGGTCAAACCAGTAGAGAAGGATCGGCATGTAGTTTTGTTGCTCAAAGATCTGGGTTTGATCTCCAGAGCCATGTAAAGTGGGTGCCGTGGCTCATGCCTGTAATTCCGGCACTGAAGAGGCACGAGGACCAGAAACTCAAGATCATTATCACATACATGAAGAGATAGAGGCTAGCCTTGTCTACATGAGACTATGCCTCAAAGAAAAGAGAGCATCTGAAAGAAACCCCCTAAGCCCTCTTTTTCTTTTTAAACCTGTGTGTGTGTGTGTGTATATGTGTGTGTGTGTGTTGTGTGTGGTGTAATGTGTGTGAGGATGTGGGCATGTGTACACCAACCACCGTGTGGGTGGAGGTCAGAGGACAACTGTGGAGTTGGGTTCTCTTCCACTTTTACGTGGTTTCCGGAGAGTGAACTCATTCTACGTGGGTTCCGGAGAGTGAACTCAAGTAGGTCAACTGGCTTGCGTAGCAAGAACTGTTACCCACTGAGCCGTCTCAACAGCTAGCTGGAAACTCAACAAACCTTGCTATCTAATAGAATGATTTGCCTTCCAGATTAGCGTAATATCCTCAACACTGAGCTCCATCCACTCGCGTGTGCTTCATCTACAGGCCGCGCTGCTAAAAGTCTGGAAGGAAATTACCAAGCAGACAGGAGAAGCCAGTTTACAAGATATACCTACAGACCCTAGCAGAGAGTAATGCTTAAGAAGTTTCAACAATACATTAGCAGGAATAGCTGACTCTTTAATATTCTTTGATTAAAAAAAAAAGTTGGTATGACAACTGTATCAGAGCTATTTGTGCAGCTCAGCGGTAGCGAGCTTGCCTCGTATGCTCTGTGCCGTTTCATCTCCAGCAGTGAAGAGAAAGTAAGAAGGACCCTGGTAAAGAGATATTTGTACCAGAATAGGTGTTTCCAGCTTAATTTCTGTTGTTGGGATACAACAAAGCACTTTAGGAGAAGAGAGAGGGTTTTTTGGCTCTCAATCCCAGATGACAGTTGCTCATTTTGAGGAAGTCAGGGCAGCTGCTCACATCACAGCCACAGTGCAGCTCAGAAGGAAATGAAGGTATCCAATCTGCCAGCCTGCTTGCTTTCAGCTTTCTCCTGCCCTATACAGTTCCGGGCGCTGTCTAGGAGATGGTGCCACCCACAACTAATAAGGTGATAACCCACAGACATGCCAATAGGCCAGCCTAATCCAGGCAATCCCTCACTCCGGCTCTCTTTGCAGGAGATTCCAGGTTGTAACATAGCAAGCTGACCGTTAAGACTAATAATACCCAGTCAAACAAGAAATGAGAAAAACAAAGACACTCTGGAGGCAGGTACGACTGAAAAAAAATTCTTTTCTCTGGTTTAGTCCACAACTTTCAGGATGAATAAAGTACAAAGTATATGCTAAAATTAAAAAGAATAAGCTTTGATACAGGTTGGTAGATGTGTGGGTTTTTTTTCCCAGTAAAAGGTGGACTATCATCAAAGAATTTGTTAAAATTACTCGAAGCCACACTCAGACGCTTCATTGGCAAGCACACACAGGGGCCTGCCAGACACTGTCAGAATAGGAGATTTGAGGGATTTTGAAAGCAGCTGGGTACCACATCAGGACAGCATGGTTTTCACATCAATAAATCTATGTCGAATATAAAGGACAATAAAAACTGGACTTGGTCCTACATCAAGGGCGGCTTTGCACCTTCGTCTCCTGCATTTGCCACATGATGCTCATGGCTGGAAAAAGAAAAGAGACCTGGCTGGGCTAGCCTCAAATCTCTTTGAAGTCCAACACCTGCTTTTCCTAGTTACTCAGAGGCTGGGGTGGACTCGCTTTTAAAGGACATTGGACCTTATGTCTCCCGAGACTGGCCATTATGAGACAGCGAAGCCTGTACTGCCAATTAGCTCTGGTATGAAGGATGAAGTGGACACTTCTGCACAGAAGGACCTAGCGCATGTGGAGGAAGGTTAGTGTGGTACAGCTCAGATGTTGTGCTGGCTGTTTGCCTGCCTTGAGAAGTTTATCGTGCATCGCGGTACAGGGCTCTCCCGGAGGATGCAAAAGACGAGGAAGTGGAAGGGGATTTAGCAGACCTGTCCAGGATGCTTGAGCTGGATATGATTAAGATGCACCATACACATGTCTGGAAGTGTGAAAAAAGAAAATAAAGGTCCCGGGAGATTCCTACAGGCCACCCTTCTCCCTACCACACCCAGTGACTACAAAGGCTCAACACCCCCCACTCCCAAGAAAGAAACAAAACAAGGGACCAAGCGGGATGGCTCAGAATATAAGGGGACTTACTGCCAAGTCTAATGACCTGAGTTTGACCCTTGGAACTCACAGAGTGGAAAGAAAAAACTGACTTCCACAAGTTGTCCTCTGACCTTCACAGGACACTGTGGCATGCGCGTGCGCGCGTGCACACACACACACCTCCATTTAAACAAACAACAAATCTCGCAGCAGGAAGGATGGTCTATACCTATAAACCCAGCCTCAAGAGGCTGAGGGAGAACCAGGAATTCAAAGCCAGCCTGGGCTACATATTAAGACCCTGTCACTATAAACAAAAACAAACGCCACCAAAACCCATCTGCTTAATGCCTTTACGCCTTAGAATACCAAGTAATGCCAAAATAAAAGGTCTTTTATTTTTGAATTACAGCTTTCTGTAAATAGGGCTTGAGTTTTCGATGTGTGGCCACATCAGAATTCTCCAGTGATTCCACGGCAGACCATCTGAACTCTGGTCTGAAAAGGAGTCTGTGCTTAAGTAATTTCTCTTTACGTTTAGTAAATTTCTCATAGTTCTTCTGTTTGTTTGTTTTCTGAGACAGGTGAAGCTGGCTTCCAACTCGAGATCCTCCTGCCTCAGCCTCCCACGCCTGGGATTACAGGCACACGTATAGGCCAGTTCCAACTGTGTAGTTTACAAAACTCATCCAAACACCTTATGCTATCTGTTCCTTAAAGCAACACCAAGCCTCTGAAGTGCTTTGCTGTTATGAATACACATACTTTGTTGCTGTTTGCGACAGGCTCTCTCTCTGTAGACATGGCTGGCCTGGAACTCACAGAGATCCACCTCCTCCTGCCTCCCTAGTGCCGGGATTAAAGACACGCACTATCATGCTCAGCACAAATATTATGAAGACTGCATTTTAAAGGTATGAAAACAAAGGGGACCACCTGACCCACAAGCAGGACGCAGGGCTGCAGTTGATACAAACTTCTAGAGAACAGTTCTTCCCCCAGCCCAGTCACAGTCACTACAGGCCTGGAAACAGCGCCAACAAGGAGTCTGGTGAGACTGGCTTTGTCTAGCGAAGGAGGCCATTATTAGGTTCGTCCGTGATGAACTGGACCAGGATTTTTCTAAACATGAGCACTCATGACTTTTTTTTTTTAAATCATGTAAAACCCATGTTCTGGTGTTTCATGTTCGGCAGAGAGCGGACCCACCAGCCTTAAAGGAATGTTTCCGGTATGTACCTTGCTCTAAGTACATTGCTCATAAAGTTCTTATAGGACTATATAAAACCCGAGTTTAGAAGCAGCTTTCTCTGAGTAATACTGAGAATGGCTTAAACATATACTCTGCCTCTCTTCCTCCATGATGTGGCTACTGTGTTTTGATGAAGTTGCTTTTTTTCCCCACCCTCCTTCTCCATGGAGAAATGTTACCCAAGTGTGTAAATTAAATACTTCAATCAAACTAAATCTTTCTACGGGAATTAACTTGGTGGGATATGTAGATCCGGCTAGTAGGTATAACCGCATCAGACCCTTGGCAAGAGTTGCACATGCCATGAGGTCAGTAGAATCCTTTAAGCTTTGGGGGCGAAGGGGGCGCTTTAGGAATCCGGTAGACACTTCTGGTTAGAATTGCCCTCCACTTTCACTAATGGGGGCATTTTATAATAGCCACGTAAACTAGGTCAGTGTTGAAATTTTCCTTTTGCTTCCAAGAGGAGATGGAATGGATTGTACAGCACACGGTACATTCCTGACTGTCCGATCCATGCTGGGCAGAGCAAGCTCTCTAAGTTTTCCAACCCATTGCCCAAGTTGGCAACTGTGCTTACTGGAAGTCTCCAAACAGCCCCTCGTCTGCAGTCACGAAGGGGAAAAAAGAGCTTGCCGGGGGTGCAGGTTTCAAAGGTCTATAGCCTGCCACAAGTCAGAGCAACAAGGTCTCTGACCCCTTTGGGGAAAAATTAGGATGCGTCAGGGAAAGCTGAGCAAGAGTTTGTGGGTGAAACCACAAGATCATATCAACATTTACAGATATGACTTTTAAAACATGAGGTCGGCCCTCCAGAAGGAAAATATCTGGCTCATCCTATTCATCTTGAATTATTCCCATCAGGGACTAAGCAGAGGCTATTTTATATTCCTCTACTACAGAGAGATCCTTTCCCGCCTTCTCCAGTGGTGCTGACCACACTCTGGGATGATAACATGTATGGGCAGATTTTCTGTACGACATAAAGAGGTTTCATTGTGCCTGCGCCTCTAACCATATCTTTGGCTGACCCCGTGGCTCCCAAGCGCAGAGAGAAATACAAGTAACCAGATGACTTGAGGTGGACTTTTCTTCGGATAACTCCTCCACACCAGAGTGGTCCAGTTGCCTACCAATCACCCTCTTTCAGGCCAACCTCCTCCCAAGAGCCACAAAAGAACAGTCCCGATACTCCAGGCTTCCCCTTCCCAAATTCTCTATTTTTTTATTTTCTGTCACCTATGCTTCTTCCTGTCAACAATTTTCTTTTCTTTCTCATAGCCAACTTCCAGCTTCTTCTTCCCTAAAGATCCGCAACTAGAGTTGTGAAGTAAAAAGACATGGCAACCAGAACAAGACGTAAAGATGCGTGGTAGAATTTAATGGAGTAGTGGAACAACTGGGGGTGTGTATTTCGAGTGGGAGAGTCTTTGTCTCACATGTAGAAAGCCCTCGATTTCAATCCCCTAGCACCACATAAACCAGTCACGGTTGCGTCCACCTGTAACCCCAGCATTTACGAGGTAGAGGCAGGGGGATCAGAAGTCCAAGATAGTCCTTGGCTATAAAACAAGTTTGAAGCCAGCTTGAGATACAGGAGACCCTGCTTTAGACGGGAAAAAAGAAAGGAAAGGAAAAGAAAGAAGGGAAAAAGAACTGTTTTTTTTTTAAGCCTCGTTGCGGGCTGATGAGATGGCACTGATCATATAAACCTAGTGACCCAAATTCCACTCCAAAACCCACATGAAAGCAGGTGGAGAGAATCAACTCCACAAACTGTCCTCTGACCTTCACAGCCACGCCCACAGGTAGGTATGATTGCTCTCTCTGTCCAGAGCTTTCTGGGGGCAAGCACTGGAGTCAGACATGTTAGTGTGGGTGGGACTGGGGGTGCAAAGGCTAAAAAGGAAGAGGGGTTTTCCCCGCTTCCAACTCTAACTTTTCAAACCCGCCAGACATTTGAATTAGGTAAAACAACTCGGTTTCTGTGCAGCAGGGCGGCTCAGGCTTGCAATCCCAGCACTCAAGAGGCAGAGGCAGGAGGAGGATCTATCTCTGTGAGTTCGAGGCCAGCCTGTCCAGGTAGTGAATTCCAGGCCAATCAGGGTACATCATGTGCCAAACAAAACAAAAACAACCAACCAAAAAAACAAACCAACAAACCTGTTCATATATAGCATGTGGAGGCAGATCCTGAGTCGAGGTCAGCCTGGAGTACATACTGAGATTTTATTTCAGAAGTGAATAAATGAATAAGTAATTAGTTAATATTCAACTCTCTTCATATGGATGGTACAGGATCACAGCTTGTGAAACAATTTATTTAAAAAGAAAGCCTCTAAAATTCGTAACTTTTTATGATGCGGGGGAGGACATCATGGAAAGGGAGGTTACTTAATTCCCTAAATCCCAGGGCGACAGGAGCCACTGCTCTGTAAGAGGAGGGACTGTAGAGCTGCAGGATGGGAAGCAGTCAGGCTGCTGACCACAGCCTCCTCCAAGCAGCCAGGGAGTGGCCCGAAGTGACTGACCGGAAAAGCAGCTCAAGAATGTAAATCTGAGAAGGAATCTGAAGCGAGTGCAGAACGTTGCAAAAGAGGAAAATCATTAAAACAAAAAAAAAAGGTAGAGGGCAAACGTTAGGGGCACGGGTGTGGCTCAGAGGTAGAGGTCTTGCCCAGTGAATACGAGGTCCTGAGCTCCATCTCCAGACCAGGAGAAAAAATTACCTATCTATGTAATTTGGAGGATTAAAAAAAAATACTTGAAAATCCGAAGCACAGCCCACTGCCTAGGATATAAACCCCTCATAACAGTGAGTTCCACAGATCTGCAAAGCAGTGGTCTTGGGTGATCAGTTTTCCCACCTGAATTACTTGGAGCCTCTGTGGAAAACAGGCCTGTGTCACAGCCTTAAATTGCTCAGGTGCTTTCGAGCAAGTGTCAAAGGTTTCCAGTGTAAGGCAGGGCTCCAAAGTGGAGGGGAGGCCAGAGGACTGTGTGGTCCTCATCTCTATCACTGTCCAAATGCTCACCTCTCATCCTCTCGGAATGAGTCTATTCTTTTCTACATAAGCCAGTATATTTAATAAGCAGTTTCCAAAACCAAAACACACAGCGCAAACCCTGGAACGCCTCCTCCTATTGAGCTTACTGCATTTGGTAAATACACACCCTGGTCAGGCTGCATTTGGTATTCAACCAAATCACAGTCGGTAACATATAGATAGCTAGATATAGACAGATAGACAGACAGACAGAGATATAAGTGAATCTCATGTCGCCCAGGCTAACCCAGAATTAAGTTGGAGGATGACCTTGAACTCATTCTATGGGTATGCACCACCACACTTAGCTTTTTTTGGTGCTGGAGAAATCAAAGTCAGAACTTCACATATGAGAGGCAAGCATCCTACCAACCGAGCTATAGGCCCAACTCAATAATTCTTAAGTATTCACCAACTGTGGCTCTCAACCTTGACTGCCTTGAGGAAGCATCCGAGAAGCTTCTAAAAGTCACACCACTATGTCTTCATTTCACCCTTGGTCTAGGATGATGTGATAGCCCCACAGGTACCTCTAAGCTCTACAGAGACCACAGCTCTCTGGACCTCAACCTCCTAATGATAGGAAAGTGAATGGTTGTACCCAAGGTCAACATGGTCTAGGACCAGCTCAAGTGAGGTGGGTTCCATGGTACAAATGAGGAGGGCATCTCTCTGGGAAGGTTTGGGATGTGGGGAACTGTTCAGAAACTTAACTAAGATGTGGGCACGGTAGACATCCAGACAGATGGGAAGAGGATGATTTAAACCCTTATTAGCATCAATAGTTACTTAATACTTATTTCCCTTTCCTCTTGTGACTTCAGATCTAACTATCTAAGGAAATGCATATGCTTCTGGTATTATCTGTTCGTAACTCTTTTTCAATTTTTCATTTTTGGTTTTGTTGAGTCATTTTCTTACAACTGTAGCCCAAGGCTGGCCTGGAACTCACTCGACCACCTTAAACTCTAAGTGATCCTTCTGCTTCCGTCTTCCCTGACGCTGGGTTTACAGGTGTGCACCGCCACACCTGCCTTTGGCTTACACTTGTAATTTCCTAACTAACAAGAGACTTTTGTCCCGGTGTGACTGAAGTGGATTTAATCACCTGCTAAGCATGCTTCTAGCCAAGGCTACGTGTTTCCTCCAGACCAGAGCTAAGGCAGGAAGGGTAGGTTTCCTACACACACACACACACACACACACACACACACACACACACACCCCAGTGAACCTTCCATGTACGGAAGGGTAAAAGCCCATCTATTCAGATCATTCATCTCACCCCAAACTAGCCAAGGAGAAACTGTGTGACTGGGCTGATTAGGCAGGGAGTGTCCAGTTTCTTGAATCAATTCTAAGCTGACTCCATTGGCCTCCAATGAGGAAGTATTTCCTTAACAGGCAACCTGAAACTCTTCCAGAGACAATCTGTAAGAAACTAGAGAGAAATGGCAGAGTTCCCCTGAAGTTGTCCTCCAGAACTTTAATAAATTAGCTATAAAAAAAAAAACTAACGAGGTAACGATAGTGGCAATCCTTGCCTCTACCCTGGGGGCAGGTGATGATGTCAGAAAAGAGGAGGGGCACCAATACTGAGCTTCAACAGGGATCACACTGGGAGCTCAATGTGCTCTGAGATCTGAGGATTTATAATTGTATTATTATTAAATTTATTTATTTATTTTGGTTTTTCGAGACAGGGTTTTCTCTGAAACAGACCTGGCTATCCTGGAACTCACTCTGTACATCCACCTGAGTGCTGCCTCCTGAGTGCTGGGATTAAGGGCATGTGCCACCACCATCCAGGTTATAACTGTATTATTAACTTTTTTTTTTTTTGGTTTTTCAAGACAAGGTTTCTCTGTAGCTTTGAAGCCTGTCCTGGAACTAGCTCCTGTAGACCAGGCTGGTCTCGAACTCACAGAGATCCGCCTGCCTCTGCCTCCCAAGTGCTGGGATTAATGGCGTGTGCCACCACCGCCTGGCTTGTATTATTAACATTTACATTGTTACCACTTATACAAGCTACTCTGACTTCCTGCATTTTATTATTTGTTTGTTTGTTTGTTTGTTGGAGGCATGGAACTCACTATGAAGACCAGGGTACTTATTTATTTACTTACTTACTTACTTATTGGAGACAGGGTTTCACATAGCCCTGGATATCCTGGAACTCACTAGGAAGAGCAGGCTAACCTGGAACTCACAGAACTCTGTCTCTACCTTAGTAGCTGGGATTAAAGATATGTGCCACCACACCTGGCTTCTGGCTTCCTTTATAAAAAAAAATGAAATTGTAGTTAAACCATATAGGAAACAACGGGGGTGGAGGGAGCCTCGTCCTTAGACCAGGCTCCTGCCCCCACCTCTGCCTCAGGGTGGAGCCCATCCCACACCACTGTCTGACGCACCTTTACACACGCCCTGGCTGGAGGACACACTGAGTCACGGTTTCATTAACTTTTATTCAGTGTAATTGTACTTTTAGAAGTCCAGAATTGGGAGTTCCAAGAGGAGAATGAAAAAGATGCAAATAAAATTTCAAAGTTTAGAACAGTTATTGTTCAAAAAACATAAAGGTGTGGGGGGACTGAGGATGGATCTCAGCCGGAGAGTGTCTGCTAGCCCAGACACATCAAAACAGCAACAACCAGAGGGACCAGATGATGCACTTCCGTTCTCAGGGACCACCGGTGTCAGAGAAAGAACATAATTACAACTAACCTTAGGGTCGGGACGTGGTAGTGGGAAGGTGATCCCCGGCACGTAGCAGAGAATCAGGAGTTCAAGGCCTGCCTCAGCTACTTAGTGAGTTTGAGGACCAGCTGAGCTAGCTGAGGCTCAGTCTCAAGCAAAACAAAACAAAAAACAGAAGGCCCAACCTTAATATCCAGCACAAGCGCTGTGGGGGATCGAGGAGGGGTGACTGCAGGGGTGTGGAAAAGCTGAAGGAAAAGCTGGTAAGGTCTCCAATACACAAAGGAGTGAAGTCGCTTCCTCAGCTCAGGAGAGATCAGGGATAGACGGTTCAGTTTTCTTCAAGTGTCTCTACCCTGATTCAGCTACTTACAGTTTTGAAGTGAAAATCGTTCAAAGGGAATTTGCTAATGACCGGGAGAAAGCGGGTGAGATAGTTCAGCTAGTCAAGGTGCTTGTCACACAAACCTACCTGAGTTTATCTTATGATAAACACAGTCGAGAGAGAAACCAGTTTCACAGAGCTGCCCTCTGCCCTCCAAATGCAGACTGTGGCAAGCCTGGCCTCACACAAACATCATTGATACACACACAATTATGAAAAATACTGCAGCCGGTGGCGGCGGCACACACCTTTGATCCCAGCACTCAGGAGGCAGAGGCAGGAAGATCTCTGAGTTCTAGGCCAGTCTGGTCTACAGAGTGTGTTCTGGGTCAGCCAGGGCTACACAGAGAAACTTTGTCGAAAGAAAGAGAGGAAGGAAGAAAGGAAGGAAGGAAGGAAGGAAGGAAGGAAGGAAGGAAGGAAGGAAGGAAGGAAGGAAGGAAGGAAGACAGGCAGGCAGGCAGGCAAGCAAACATTTCTGGAAATAAGCCTGTAGTTAGGCTTCTAGGGATTCAGATAAATTGCAAGGAAGGAAAAGTCAATAGAAAATGACCTAGGGGCTGTGTTCCATCTGAATTACAAAGGACAGATGTGAAAATGAACTCATTCTTTCACCCAGTATTTCGAAGAAGCAAGCTATTGGCAGGACATAGAACTCAGGATGCTGTAGCTATCATACGACAGAATTACCAGAATGTACAAGTGGCCAGAGGCAGTAATGACTCCCACCATCCAGGGCCTCATCTCTGAATTGTGTTCTTCCTCTCAGCTACACCCCAAGCCTCCCTCAGCCTTATTAATACAGGGCGTGCTCATGTGTATCTGTGGAGTGTGGGCACTCACATGCCACAGTGCCCCTGTAGAGATCAGAGGACAGCCTTGACAAGTGTCTCTCCTTTCTTTCTACCTTGTTTTAGCTGGCCCAGAAACTTCCAGACGTTCCCTGGTCTTTACTGCCCATTCCAAACATACAGATGCACGCCGGGGTATCCAGAATTCGGGTTCTAGGGATCTGAATTTAGAGGTCCCCAGAGCTTACGAGGCAAGCTCTTTATCCATTGGGCCCGATCTCTTTACTGTGGTACATACAGCCCTGGAAGGTTCTTAAGATGCCAATAGAAATGACTATGGATAGAAAACCCTGGAGAGGGGAGCAGCCATAAAGAGCTCTCGCCCCATAGGCCAAGCCTGCAGAGTTGCAAACGCTTCCAGAAATAGCCTTATCCTGTGTTTGTTCCAGTGATTTATAACGTTAAGACCCACCCCATGATTTCCTAGCTGGAGAATTCTCAAAGTCCAGCGTTCAGGAAGAGGAAGCCTTTCTTCCCTAAGGAGGTCAGCACACCTAGACTGAATCCCGAATCAATAAATTTAACCCTGGTTAGTCTCATGTTGTATGAGCAGCGGGGCTAGCTTTACATCCAAAATAATTACATGAAAACTTTATTTTTTTGAACACTGTCTGGCCCATTAGTTCCAGCCTCTTATTGGCTAGCTCTTACATATTGATCTAACCCATTTTTAATAATCTGTGTAGCCTACTGCGGCTGTGTCGGGTGGGAGAATCATGGCGACTGTATTACTCGTTTTTTTCTTTCCAGCATTCTGTTCTGTCTACTCCGCCTACCTAATTTTTGCCCTATCAGGCCAAGCAGTTTTCTTTATTATTTAACCAATAAAAACAACAGATAAGATACAAGACCCACCTCCATCAGTCTCACTTCCCCTTCCCAAATGCCAAACTCCACCCTGATGAAGAACTACTACTCCATATATTATAAAGTCCGTTGATCTAATGCTTTATTTATACAGAAGTTATAAAAATGCACTTACTGAGCCTGGTGATGATGGCACACACCTTTAATCCCAGTGTTCAGGAGGCAGAGGCAGGTGGGTCTCCGAGATTGAGGCCAGTCTGGTCTACAGAGTGAGTTCCAGGACAGTCAGAGCTACATAGTGAGACCCTGTCTCAAACAAAAACAAAAACAAAACAAACAAATAACAAAATGCACTTACTACGTGGAGTCACTTTAAATGCGGATAATAAGAATTTATTATCACAGGTAAGTAGGAAACTCTCACGACATACATTATAATCTCATTTACTGTGATCCTGCAGTTTTTTTACCATTCCTTTGGACACATTAATCTTTTAGTACCCAAACTTAAAGCAGGTGAATCCGAGTGTCAGGTTCCAAGATAATGCAGACAGAGTGTATACAGTTGTTGCGTTGTTTTAATCGAGTCATTTTCTGCATCATGCAGCAACAGCTCCATTGAGAGAAAGTCAAACCAAATGCAAAGGGCAAAACCCTTAAGAGAAAACATTAAGAGCCATCTGAAGCCGGAGGTGGTGCCAAGAGACCAGGAAGAGCTCCTGCGCAGCAGGCGAACCTACTGGAATTTGCACCCAGCACAATAAACAAAACAATTAAGCCATCAGCAGGCCTCCAAGGAGACTCTGAGGCCATAGGAGGTAGCAAAAACCATCCTACTAGGCACCTGTTAGCTGCAGGGAAAACAAAGTCAGTCAGCTCTCCCTTTCCCGAGAGACACAGGACAGACACAGACCACAGCAGGCAACATCCCATCCTCCCGGTCCTCACAGCCCCCCCATCCTCTTAACCTGGGTGCCATTTTCAGACCTACAGAAATAGCCTGACTATCCCTCCAGGTCAAAACACAAGGTCAGAGTAAGCAGAGGCTGCCCACTTCCACACCAGGCTGGTCCCTGGTTGGCAGGAATGAGAAAGGAGCAGAAAGAACTTTGGTAGAATTTTGTTTTCATTTCTCCCAGCAAAGAGCAGCACCACCCTTGGGGTGACAAGTCAGGACTAGTTGTGTGGCCTCTAGCAAGGACTTAGTATCCCAGTGGAAGGCTGGCAAGCCAAGAGGCAAGAATTAGATGCAGAAACCTTCTGGGCCCTCCTGACTTCCTTCAGCGGCCACACTGGTTAGTATCCTGTTCTATTAAAAGCAGAGCGGAGAGGAAACCCAAGTGTGGTTTTATCAGAGGGGGACTATTTTTAATCTTTGAAAACATTTCCAGTTTACAATCCCTTGTCTGCTTTGGCCCACTGGCAGTCATCAATCATCCACCCACCGCAGAGAAAGGTTAATGCAAGTGAGCTGAATTGGAGGGCTGAGGGTCTTCTGCGGAACAGTCTGGTTCAGTTCGGCTCAACTGTACCATTTTGCCAAGGCCAATGTTTGGGATGAAAAACCAAGCCCAGCCACAAGCATGAAAATGTCCTCTTTGGGAGTTTACTGCTAAGTCAGAGAGAACAGTAAACAGTATCTAATAATCTAATGTCATTTGAAAACTTCCCACTGATAGGAGGTCCCAACTGGCCTTGGTTGCTGCTACCCTTCCATTCCTGTCTACAAGCCATTCCAAATTCCTCACTACAAATTGTGTGACTGGGGACCAGACAGCTTTACAGGCTCGGGTCCACAGGCAGCCTGGACCACTCCCCAGTTTGCTCACTCCTACCACTCAGGCTCCCGGGGAACTTTTCTTTTACACTTTCGTAGGATCTTAGAATTTGCGCATGGAAAACATATTACAAAAAGCCCCAAGTATGCAAATTTGCCCATTTTGATACTTGATGGGCTTGGCCAGTCTCTGGATTATCTAGAAAACTTAAGCATCCAAGCTGCCCTCCAAATCCACGTGCAGTAAAACACCACATTGTCCAGCTACGTACACAAAAGTCCACCTCATGTCTCTCAGCTCCTTCTTCCCGTCAGGTCTGCTTACTTCTTGGTGTTTTCTTTTGTGTGTGTGTGTTTGCTTGTTTTTATGCTTTTGTGTTTTGTTTTGAGACAGGGTCTCTAAAGTCCTGAAACTCATTCATGTAGACCAGGCTGGCCCCAAACTCACAGAGATCTGCCTGCCTCTACCTCTAGAGTGCTGGAATTAAAAGCATGTACCACAACGCCAGAGCCCTGGTACTGTTTTTCTTCAGTGCTAGAGACAGAAGCCAGGGCCTTATATGTGCCAGACAACTGTTCTACTGAGTAACATCCCCAGCCCTTGTGTGCAGTATGTAGGCAGGTGTATGTGCAGGTGTGTGGGCAGGTGTGTGGGCAGGTGTGTGGGCAGGTGTATGTGCAGATGTGTGAGCAGGTGTGTGTACAGATGTGTGGGCAGGTGTGTGGGCAGGTGTGTGGGCAGGTGTATGTGCAGATGTGTGGGCAGGTGTGTGTACAGATGTGTGGGCGGGTGTGTGGGCAGGTGTATGTGCAGATATGTGGGCAGGTGTGTGTGCAGGTGTGTGGGCAGGTATTCATGCCTAAGTGGAGGTCAGATGTGGGGTATCTTCCTCTTTTGCTCCCATTTTATTATTTTGAGACAGGCTCTCTCACCAGACCTGAAGCTCACTGTTTTGTCTAAGCTGGCCTGTCAGTGATCCTCCAACACTGTGATAACAGGCACACATGGCCATGCTCAGCTTTCACGGGAAGTACTGGGGATTTGAACTCAGGTCCTCTTGCTTTTACAGCAAGCACTCTTAACCATGGAGCTATTTCCCCAGTTTTTTTTTTTTTAACAGGGTCTCACTACGTTAGCTCAGACAACTGCAGCGTTCCTACCAAAATGAAGGGCTCAGACACCCGGCTCACAGTGCCCTTCCACAGTTCCCTCCTCTTCTGAATCCTCAGCGAAGGAACTTCAGCAGTGGTTTCCTGCGGTGGGTTTTAAGAGCACTTCACTGTGTTGACAATTTCACACTCTACTTTTGCCTTTCAAGATAAAGGTGTAGGGTGCGGTTTTAAAGAATGTCTCTATTTCCACACAGCAGAGAGAAATACAAGGCTTGTCCTCCACTAAGTCTCTTGATTTAATTTATGTGTGTAAGAAAGGCTTGGGTGTTGTTCCCAGAAGCTGTCTACCTTGCGCGCTCTCTCTCTCTCTCTCTCTCTCTCTTTCTCTCTCTCTCTCTCTCTCTCTCTCTCTCTCTCTCTCTCTCCTTTTTTAATATGAGTTCTGGAAATGGAACTCGGGTCCTCATGGTTTTGAGGCAGGCAATCTACCGACAGAGCAATCTACCGACAGAGCAATCTACCGACAGAGCAATCTACCGACAGAGAAATCTATTGACAGAGCAATCTACTGACAGAGCTAACTTCCCAGCCTTTTCATGAAATTTTAAAACGGGAGCATAACTAGTATAGCATTTCATAAAACATCACATAGGCAGAGCAGACTTGGGAGGAGAGGCTGGATGCAAAACTAAAAGAAAGTTATCCTGAAAAATAATTGATCAGAGGAAAAGCTAAAGTGTGCAGAGCCGTCTGATCTTTGCAGGGAGCGTGAAATAGAAGTTTGAAGGCAATAACTTGCAACTGTGAGATTCAAGAGGGAGGAATCAGGACTGGCTTCAAAAGAGAAGGAGACTGTTAGCTCAGGGAGGGGGGAGAGAGTAGGTCGTAGGTAGAGAGGAGGTGATTGTGGGCAACATCCAAGCCTGGGAGTGGAACATCACAGGGTTCCATAGGGCAGACCTCTGGCAGATGACAAGAGGAAGGATGGACTGGGGAATCCTGAGGAGGAAGAGCAACTGTGGTGGAACCCGGCCTCTCACTCCATCTTACACCTGCAGGATCCAGAGTCACCATTGCCGACAGACTCTTAAACACCACAGCTACAGAGTTCCGATGACTGGCTTTCCATTCTCAAACAAGGGGGACAAGTGGCTCTTTGTCTCAGAACAGACAATGCTTGGTCCTGCTCACCTAGAGAAGGGCTAAGCAGGGCTGGGCAGAGGACAAAACCTGCAGAGGCGGAAGGAGAGAGCTCCTCCTGTTCGGATGGGCTTTGTTTTGTTTCCTCATGCTGAGCAGGTGCAGAGTGTCTACTTCCCAGGTTTCCCAGGCTCCATCTTACTTACCCTTGGAGGACTGGTGGACTGGTAAGGGCTTTTGTTTGTTTGTTTGTTTGCCAACTTGACCCAAGCCAGGGTCATTTGGGAAGAAGGAATTTCAGTTGAGAAAATGCCTCCACCAGATCGGTCTGTAGACAAATCTGTGGGGGTGTTTTCTTGATTAATAATCAATGTGAGGGGACCCAGCGCCACCCTGGGCAGGTGGTCCTGGGCTGTGTAAGAAAGCAGGCTGAACAAGCCATGGGGAGCAAGCTAATAACCAGTATGCTTCATGGCCTCTGCTTTAGTTCTTGCCTTGAGTTCCTGCTCAGGTTTACTTCCGTGATGGACCGTGAGCTGTAAGATGAAAGAAACTCTTTCTTTCCCCAAGTTTCTTTAGGTCAGTGTTTCATCAGAGTGAGAGAAAGCAAACTAAAGCTGTAGGCGAGAGGCTTTGTGAGGCCAGAAGGGACACTCCTGGGAGGAAGTGGTCGATGTGACGGAGTGGGGACAGGTGAGAGATAGGACTGGAAGGAAGAGGCTTTCCGTACCCCTGCCTGCGCTTCTCGGTAAAGAAACAGAGCATAGAAACCTGCCTCACAGGCCAGCGACTAGAACCCACCACTTTCCGGCTTAGGTGTCCTCAACTGGTAAACATTAATTTTTTAATTAATGTCCATTAATTCCCTACCAGGGTAATAATAGAAATTGAATTATTTGCATAAAATACAATCTGCCTTTGCTGGACCTCTCTTTGTAATCACAGGAGGATATTAAACCTGAATGTGGGCGGAGGTTCTGACTGTGTTTCAGGTCAGTCAGGAAACAACACCTATTGCAGCATGCATTCACTGACCTTACCAGTAATGTTTCTCAGGATCCTACAGAAAGTCGTTTGTTTGTTTGTTTATATTATTACTTTTGCCAGGTGGTGGTGGCGGTACATGCCTTTAATCCCAGCACTCAGGAGGCAGAGGCAGGCTGATCTCTGAGCTTGAGGCCAGCCTGATCTACACATTGAGTTCCAGGACAGCCAGGGTTGTTATACAGAGAGACTCTGTCTTGAAAACTAAAATTAATATTTTGATTTATTATCTGTGGTATGTGTGGGCCGTGCGGGCCACGGTTGGTGTGTAGAGGTCAGAGGACACTTGTAAGAGATGCTTCTCTCCCTCCATGTGGATCCCAGGGCTCAGACTCCAGTTGCCAGGCTTGACGACAAGTGTCTTTACTCCTCAAACCATCTCACTGCCCCCCCCCCAAATTAATTTATCTTACTGCTTACTTTCAACTTCCCTTCTCCCTAATGCTTTACTAATTTGCAAGCATTTCCAGTCAGTGCAGGTTAAAAACGGGCCTAGATTGTGAGTCAGAGGACACGGATTCCAGTGTCAACTTTGTTATTAAATTGCTAAGTGACCCAGGAATGGAAGACAGGCCACCTAAAATTATCTGGGCATCAAGGAGTTACTTGGGGAGGCCAAAAACCATTTTGAAAATTTATGGATCTTCTTTCTAGGGAAAAGATGTAAATATGAAGATAAATTTCACAGACGCCTCTCTAATAGTTTCTAGATAGTTCTTTCACTTTCTCTGTGTGTGTGTATGTGTGTGTGTATGTATGTGTGTGTGTATGTATGTGTGTATGTGTGTGTATGTATGTGTGTGTATGTATGTGTGTGTATGTGTGTGTGTATGTGTGTGTGTATGTGTGTGTATGTATGTGTGTGTATGTGTGTGTGTATGTGTGTGTATGTATGTGTGTGTATGTGTGTGTATGTATGTGTGTGTATGTGTGTGTATGTATGTGTGTGTATATGTGTGTGCATGTATGTGTATGTATGTGTGCATGTATGTGTATGTATGTGTGTGTATGTGTGTGTATGTGTGTGTATGTATGTGTGTATGTGTGTGTATGTATGTGTGTATGTGTGTGTATGTATGTGTATGTATGTGTGTGTATGTGTGTGTATGTATGTGTGTGTATGTATGTGTGTGTGTATGTATGTGTGTGTATGTATGTGTGTGTATGTGTGTGTATGTGTGTGTATGTGTGTGTCTGTATGTGTGTGTATATGTGTGTATGTGTGTGTATGTATGTGTGTATGTGTGTGTGTATGTATGTGTGTGTATGTATGTGTGTGTATGTGTGTGTATGTGTGTGTATGTGTGTGTGTATATGTGTGTATGTGTGTGTATGTATGTGTGTATGTGTGTGTATGTATGTGTGTGTATGTATGTGTGTATGTGTGTGTATGTGTGTGTATGTATGTGTGTGTATGTGTGTATGTATGTGTGTGTATGTGTGTGTATGTGTGTGTATGTGTGTGTATGTATGTGTGTGTGTATGTATGTGTGTGTGTATGTATGTGTGTGTATGTGTGTGTATGTGTGTGTATGTGTGTGTGTATGTATGTGTGTGTATGTGTGTGTATGTGTGTGTATGTGTGTGTATGTATGTGTGTGTATGTGTGTGTATGTATGTGTGTGTGTGTGTATGTGTGTGTATGTGTGTATGTGTGTGTGTGTGTATGTGTGTGTATGTGTGTGTATGTGTGTATGTGTGTGTGTGTGTGTGTGTGTGTGTGTGTGATGCACATGCCCAGAGGAAGACATCAGGTGTCATGCTCTATTACTGCCTAATTCCCCAAAGACAAAGCCTCTTACTGGATTTGGAGATAGGCCGGTATCCAGGGAGCTCTGGGGATCTATCCCCACCATACATACACAACACAGTGCTGGCGATACAGGTACACATGTGGCCACACTTGACTTTTGACTTGGGTCCTAGGGATTTGAACTCAGGTCCTCACCCTTACCATTGGAGCCATGGTCCCACACCGTGTTGGTACCTCCAATACATTTCTAATCTGACATTCTATACTTGAGGTCATCTGATCACTCATAGAATTGGGCATTCTTTGCACAGCTGGCGCAGATACAGATGAGGATGCATGAGGACATTAAGAACTACAAACTTTCTCCCTACCATTGACACCTAAATGCAGGGCCTGGGTGGAGCTGAGACTGCAGGGTTAGGGAGACACCCTGTGCTATACACCACGACAGCCAATGCCAAGGTATTGCTGCCAGACGCCCTGTGAAGGACACTGGGCCACACTGTGGAAAGTCCCCTAAGTGACCAGAGAAGTCTACACAATTCTATAAAACAAGAGCTCCCCTGTTATAAGTTAAAGAAAAGCAACCAGCTTTGGTTGTCTGGGGCACACCCCTTCTTCCCGCCCAAGGAGCACCAGGCGCCAAGTCTTCCTTGGTTTAAAATGCAATAGAATAAGCATTTGTGGATGAAATGTTATGCCAGCTAGGAACTGGCTTTAAATAAGGCAGGAGAAGGTGAGAGCAGAGAAAGATGGGCCAGGAGTTATCACGAGCTAGTTTTCTTTCCACGGGTGACGTTCTAAATAAAAGACCAGGGTGTGGTGAAGCACATGCCTACAATCCTAGTAATTCTGGCACACAGGGGAAGGGGGCGGGGACTGCAAGTTGGAGGCCAGCCTGGGCTACAGTGTGAGACTCTGTCTCAAAAAGTATTTAAAGAAAAAAAAAATAAAGGGAGAGAGAGGAGAGGAAGACAGAAAAAAGGAGGGAGAAGAAAGGGGAGAAACTACAGAGAGGTTTGTAGACTAATGGTTTTTTAAGTCCTCTGAACAAAAATCAAGCGATCTTACACACTTGGTGTGTCATACAGGAGCCTGCAGACGGCACACTCTGGGGCTCACATGATGTGGAAGTGACACACGTTATTTTGAGAAACATCCTATAGTCCAGAGAAATGTTTTCCAGCCAAGGAAAATATGTATTTCTGTCTGAGTGAGGAATATTTTTCTCCACATGGACAGCTCCGTGCTGGCTAGGAAGGCAGTGTCAGGCAGGCAGCAAAAAGTCTTGTCTCCACCTTGGAAGAGCAATGAGTTCCATTCTTTAGTGCAAAAGGACAGTTGGCCTGTCTGGCTTGGCGTGACTCAGGGTACTCTTAAGTTTGGGCTCAAGTTACCTGCTTGTTATTTTCCCGGTTTCCTTCAGTCGAGAGAAAATACCTTTCCATTTCGTCGTTAACTATCACTTTGACCTTTTCTTTTCAACAACAAAGAAGCAATTTTGGAAGGAGGCTGAGAGGTCTCTAAT
Source organism: Microtus pennsylvanicus (assembly GCF_037038515.1). Taxonomy (NCBI): domain Eukaryota; kingdom Metazoa; phylum Chordata; class Mammalia; order Rodentia; family Cricetidae; genus Microtus; species Microtus pennsylvanicus. The sequence continues at coordinate 50,298,555 of NC_134581.1, forward strand.
TGTCTTTCTGCCCTGGAAAAAAAATCACCAGAGGCTGTGTGGGGAGCAAGGCTGAGGTATCTGTCACACCACACAGAAGCTCAACAGGCGCAGCTTTCACGATTACTCCTGCCCCAAATTACTCAGTCAATTAAGGAACGATGGTGGCAGTGGAAGAACTATAGCTCAGTCCATTCTCCCATCACGTCTTGGCGTAGGCACGTGACTTGCTCCCGCCAGAGAGGACGATAGTAAATACAATGTGAACAAAATTTAGAAAAGTTTTGTGTATCAGCACCTACACTTCTTGCTGTTCTTGGTGATGCTGTGGTATCACCACTACTATGTAAACAAGCTAAGACCAATCTATTGTGACATCGCCACCGTCACGGCTGGAAGTGGGCCAACTACCAGGCAAGTGAGCGAGCCTGTCCTGGATCACGCATCCCCAGCCAAGCCACAGCTGACCACACAAATCAGAAGAGCCTGGATGAGGACTGGTCAGCTAATGCACAAAATCACAAGAAATAATTCAGGTTTATCAGTCACAGTGTCTGGGGTGAGTTCTTACATCAAGAACACACTCACACACTCTGGAGCAAAGGAAGATGGCTACGGGATGGGTGATGTTAGAGGCCTGAGCAACATGGTGTGTGTGCCCTGAGTGGCTCTTTATACGACACTCGGTGTGGACTCGCTCCTGATGTAACTTATGTCGAGTAATCAAATAACCTAATGGAAGTCCAGAACTGACCACTCACCTTAATAGCCATCTCAAAAACAACATTTGCTAAAACCCTAGCAATGATTTTTGTGTGGGTTTCACAGCTTTCTGCAGCTCCTAAAATTATACAAAGAATCGTATGTATGTGTTTATATGCATTTTTTCTTAATTGGAAAAAGATGTTAAAACACACAGAATAGTAAAGAAATAACCTATGAACATGCTGCCTAAAATTCATGCTATTTAATCGCATTTGTGTCCTACCTCTTTTTAAGTACAAAGCAACTGAAATATTACGGCGGTATGAGCCCTGTGGATCTCCCCGGAGTGCAGCACGTAGGGCAGACACTTAATACATATTTGGTGCGTCAGAAAAAGAGTAAGGCACATATGACTACCAACCATGTCTGCTGTGGCCATTTTAATACTGCTGCCGATCTCCTGAGGGTGCCGCCTGAATTTCTCCCCATCTAGATAACTCCCACTTTCATGCTCCAGAAACCGTATTTTACAATACCAAGGTTGCAGCTCAGGAGGGAAGTGAAAAGGACATAGAACATAACTGATGAGACAGGTTGTAACCAGTGAATAAGGCGAACCCTATGCTCCAGTCGATAATTTTTTAAAAATATTTATTTATTTATTTGTTTATTATATTATGTGTATAGCATTCCTTTCATGTGTGCCTGCAAGCCAGCATGTGGTAGCTGGGAATTGAACTCAGGACTTCTGGAAGAGCAGTCAGTGCTCTTAACCTCTGAGCCATCTCTCCAGCCCTCCAGTCGATAATTAAAGGTCGGAAGGAAGTGATGTTTCCGGAAGTATGAAGTATTGCTAGAAAACCTGGATCAATAATAAGCCGGATCAGCCAATTTTCTGGGACTTTAGAAATGAACAGGAGGTAAAGTGGTCTATAGAAAAGCCAGGGCAACACAGAGAAACCCTGACTCAAAAAAAAAAAAAAAAAACCAACCAACCAAACCAACCAAAAAAAAGGAGGAGGGGTTAGTACCTGGTGTAATTGATGGTCCCTTTCAACAAGAGGCATAAGACACATGGAAAGCCCATCCATCAGAGAAGAAGCTTGGGACCCTCAAAGATGTGGTGCAGAACGAATAGACAGACCATCTAGTGCACCTGCTGCCTGACAGAGATCACATTCTAGACCCCAAAGAAACAGACTGTTACCAGGAAGCCATGAACTTGCAAGCAAGCTCTTGGAGTGGAAGATTCGGAGAGGGAGAATAAATGACACAAAGATCCACATGAATGAGCCAAAAAACTGGACCAAGGATCCCAAGCTAGCATGGAAGAACTTGACTCAGACTTGCTGTGGAGGCTGCAACTGCATGAACTGTCTTTAAAGCAAGGGCAGAAACAGGAGCATGAAGACAGGGAGGGGACAGCTTTGTTAAAGAGACTTACAGAACAAAGGCTGCTGGAAAAACACAGACTCAAAGGCAATGCGGCTGTCACCATGCCCTGGCTGGCTTCTGCCCGATCCTTGACTATCATAGAGAAGACTCCAGAAGCTAAGAGGAACACCAGCAACAGGTACCCGCTACCAGGCATCAGCATAGTAAAGCAGTCAGAGCCTGGACCCCAGAATAAGGCATCTGGATTGCCACAAAATGCAGAGGGAGGCTGGCTTTGCTCCCAGATGCCTGTCCCTGCATCCCTGAACCATCTAGGTATTTGTTCAGACAGTGAGGGAGTGGCAGTAACTCAACCCTCAACTGAGTCCCCTGACCAGGACCTTCCCTATGACAAGAACCAAGGGTCACAAGTTCATAGGACCTGGCAGTCAGGGTAGGAGACCTTGACACCAACGACAGCCATGACTAGACAAGCCACTGTCATCTTCCATTGCTGGTAGGGCCTGCAGAATCAGTGAGAGTTTCAGCTGAGAGATTCTGTTTCTCTCCATTCTGTCCCCAAACCTTACATCAACTGTGGTATCTCAGCATCACCCCACCACCAGAGCTATGTTTAAGGATTCTCTCAGCTGAGACTTGCAGGAGAAGCAGAAGGTCTTGTCTTGTACCACCCTGTAGATGATGGCAGGATTGGGGGCATGGGGTGAAGTTTCCCATCGTCAGCACACATTTGGAGGTTAGAACATAGGGATATGAGAGCATATACCCCCAAGCCTGTTCCAACTGTACAACAAAAAGGGGGCTCCCCGTCTCCAGAGTCACAGGAAGACGAGCAGCCTATTACAACGGCAGTTGTAGTGAGGGCAGGGCTCAACTTTTCTGTGTACACACTTATGGGGGAGATTTTTCTACAGTTACGACTTAAGTTTGGCTGTCAGGCTACGTGGATGTATTTTTCCACCAGAAAAGACCATGAATATGTCTACCAAGATGAAGGAGGTATAAAATAAACGGGAAAAAAAACACAGAGCATTTGGTGATATATTTGCCTCTTAGTTACAATGGCATAAAAACAGCGTGTGTTGGAATAAATTGGAAGGAAACCCAAAGACATAAAATAATTACTGTGTTGCAGGGCAATGGTATTACGGGTGAATGCTTCAGATTTTATTTCTTATAATCTTTTACAGTTTCAGTGGCAATGAATCAAAAATAACAAGCTTTCATCTTCAAGCGGACCTTCTTGAAAGGGCTCAGAAACAAAACGATCTTGGTCGTGTCTAGACTGTTGAGAAAATAAGATTCTAATCCATCCCCTTCTTAGACTGAGATCAGAAAATCTGCACTCTGCCATGGGCTCAGCCAGAATCCAGAGCCTTCGGAAGCCATTAAACTGGATGACCAACTCTCCTCCCCCGACCCTGCTCTTTGCTCTTTGAAATAGAGTTTTGTGTATTCCAGATTGGTCTCAAACTCCCTACATAGCCAAAGATGAGCCTTGGACTCCTGAGGCTCCTGCAGAGCCACAGGGCCACTTCCATCCAATGCCTGAGTTCTGGGATCATAGGCGTGCATGAACACACCAGGTATATGCGGTGCTGAGAACCAAATGCATGCAGGGCAAGCGTTCTGTTGACTGAGCTGCATCCACAGCAGGGCTTCATGCATGGAGGGCAAGCGTTCTGTTGACTGAGCTGCATCCACAGCCCGAAACTCTGTGGGGTCCTTTGTTTTTGCCACGGGCACCTGCGTGTGCGTGTGAGTGTGAGTGTGCGTGTGCATGCGTGTGTGTGTGTGTGTGTGTGTATCTTGTGGGTACATATAGAGGCCAGAAATGAATGTAGGGATATCTTAGTCACTCCGCCTTATTTTTGGAGCTTCATGTTTCAGCTAAACTGGCCAGCCAGTGAGCCCCTAAAACCTGCCTCCGAACCCCAGACGCCATACAAGGCTTTTACACATAGGTGCTGGGGAGCTGAACTCAGGTCCTGATGTCTGTATGGCAAGCTCCTTTTCGACTGAGTCATCTCCCCAGACTCTCTATAAAGGTTTAAGACAGAAATCTTAAACTCTTTTTGGGTGTTCTAGAAGGTGCCCTATGCTTTTTCTCTCTACAAAGCGATGTAGGACTGCTAAGTAAATGTTAATCCACATCAAAATTCTAAACCCCCAAGAGAGCGAGGACTTCCTTCACACTGCTCTCATCCTTAATTCCTAGGGACAGGGACCTGCACACTCACAGTAGGGTGGGTGCCCCCTCCTCAGAGGTAGAATAGAGACAGCTGGGAGGGACCAGGTACAGAGCCCTGTGAGGAGGAGCAGTCACATGGCCACCAGTATTTTAGGTCAGAAAGGAAGTTTTTATTAAAAATGATCTTTCTTCTGTAGCTCACAAATGTCCATTGAAAAGTGCTCAGCGGGGAAGGACACTCACTGCCAAAACTGACACCCCGAACTGGACTTCCAGTCCCACATGACAGAAAGAACCGAGTCCTGCAAGCTGCTTTTCAACCTCTACAGATGCATGCATACACAAAAATAGGTAAGTATAAGGAGAAAAATTGAAAGCCAAAACCAAACAGTCTTTGAATGAAGACAATACTGCTGTTCTCAAGGTGGGACCTCAGAAGTGAAGGCCAAGACCATGTAGCTATACAGCGAGAAGCCCCTGGCTTGTCAAAGCCAATGTTGTTATTTTAGGAAAGAATCTGTAAATATTGCTTGTCTTGATATAACTGTCAAAAAATATGCTTAAAAAAGTTCTGCTAGGATGACCAAAAAGTTGTTGGCTATGCCAAAATAAATTCTGAAGTACAAAATTCAGAACATGATTTGCTTGTTATTATTAAAGGGCTATGATGTTTATTTTTAATACCATTGGCATGTAACCTTTAACCTCTTATTTGCTCTGTAATGTCAAGTCCAAGCAAAGTGGGAAATAAAAACATCAGGGTCTGGGGATGTGGTTGGGTGATAGTGTGCTTGTCCTGTACACATGGGGTGGATCCTCAGCACTGCAAAAACAATCAACTGAAAATAAAAGAAGCCAAGCAGTGATGGTGCACACCTTTAATCCCGACATTAAGGAAGCAGAGGCAGGCAGATCTCTATGAGTTTGAAGCCAGCCTGGTCTACAAAGTAAATCTCAGAACAGGGCCAGTCAGAGCTACATAGTAGAACCCTATCTAGAAAACAAAAACAAAACAAAACAAAACAAAGGAAAGAAAATACTTTTGAGAAACAGGTAATCACATAATGGTAAAAATATAAGTTGCTGCATCTTTGTTAAATATAGGCACATACGTGCACACACACACACACATGCAAATAATGGGTTTGGAGAGATGGCTCAGCAGTTAAGACCACTGGTTGTTCTTGCAGAAGACCCAGATTCTCAGCATCCACATGGTACAGATTATAGCCATCTGTAACTCCAGTTCCAAAGCCTCTGATGCCCTCTGTTTGCCTCCTCAGGCACCAGGTATGAACATGGTCATGTACATGGTACACAGACATACATGCATGCAAAACACCCTTTAATATATATTTGATACTGTATATTTTATACATGTATATTGCATAATAATAAATAAATACATAATATATATATAAATTACTCAAATTCAAATCTGGAAAAGCATGACTGAATGTTCCCACATAACCCACTGTGAGGTCCAGAGTATCTTACAGTTGTCTAGAGGTTTCAAAATATTTCTGCATGTTATAGCCAGGTGTGGCACATGCCTATAATATGATTCTTGACCTGTGGGTAATGACCTCTCTGATAAACTTCTATCTCCAAAACCATTTACATTACAATTCATAACAGTAGCCAAATTACAATTATGAAGTAGCAACAAAAATAATTTTATATTGGGGGAGGTCATCACAACATGAGGAACTATATTAAGGGGTCACAGCGTTAGGAAGGCTGAGAACCACTTCAGCTGGGAGGCTGAAGCAGGAAGTCTGTAAGCTGGAGGCCAGCCTAGGCTCTAGAGTGAGACCCTGAGTGTGTGTGTGTATGCGTGTGTGTACCTGTGTGTGCACACGTGTGTGTGCACGTGTGTTCTGAAATCTGAACAGAGATGCTGATGAAGAGCTTTCCCATGTGGAATCCTAGTCTTCTCTCAGCAGCAGACTTGAAGCACTGCTTGGTCTTTAGTCTCACGTGACTTCACGACACACCAGGAACAGCGGAATCTGTGGGTCCTAAAATGCTCACAGCTGCATGCTCGCTAGCCACAAGGATAACTCTTGAAATACACCTCAAGCTCCTGCGCTTTGAAAGGGGCAAGGAGTAAGGGTTGTCGCACAGCATTGGAATCTGGGGCATTTCACAGAAACAGAGGGGTGAAGGGCGACAAGAGAAGCTGAAAGTGCAGCCTTGCCACTCACAAGCCATCTCCACTCGTGTTGCGACAGCTCCAGTTAGCATCTGCCCGAGGGTTTTCCCTGTTTAAGTCACCAGATTCTGCAGGCACAAAATACCAGGCAACCAACCACCTTCTCTAGCAAGGCCTCAGGAGAAGGTGTGGCTATCGAATGCTGACGTCACTGCTGGGCATGCAGCTGCTGTTCAGACCTTCTAGCTAGCAAGGAGGTGGAGGAAGCGCTGTGGTTCACGCACACCACATTGAGCTTGTAGAAGCTGCTAGCAGATGACCCACAGATGAGCACGCTTGGCCTTTCCATGACATCAGTAGGGCCAGCACGAGGTCTAGATTGCTACTTGTCTACAACAAGAGAGCCTGGCAATATGGTCAGTGTACGCATGGGTCATGTGTTCCTTCTTTACTCTCCCGAAGTCAGATTGTGTCTTGGCCTCCAGAATCACTGGAGTTCCTCCCAGTGGAGTCCTCAGCAGAGACAGGGCCGGATGGTCTTCACCTTCCCTCGCCTCATCTCTGCCCATCCAGTGTCCAACTGGGCTTCTCTTCCAAGAGGGGAAACCCTAGGCTGGCCCACCACACTCATCCCAAGGGAGAAGCATTCAGAACCAGCTTTCCTCAACCTTCCCTCTGCCATCAAACTTATCCCCTCCTCTCCAGTTTACTTGAATTGGGTCATTTTGGCCAGGGACGTCTAGAATCTGATAAACTAATCAATAGAGATGAGCTAGGTTGACTTCCCTGAAAGCATTCCAAATGGATTCCGGGCTTATTAAATACACACCAACCTCCACCCCAAGGAACCTAACTTACCCATGGTCAGCTGCCTACCAGATCCCTAAGTTATAAGTCAGTGCTGCAGCCAGATGTGGTAGTGCACACCTTTGATCCCAGCACTCGGGAGACAGAGACAGGCAGATCTCTGAGTTCGAGGCCAGCCTAGTCTGCAAAGTGAGCTCCAGGACAGCCAGGGTTACACAGAGAAACCACGTCCCCCCAGAATAAATCAATAAATCAGTGCTTTCATGTGTGGTACCCCTGCTAGTGACCTAGGAATGATAAGCAACAGAGAAAAGAGAATATAGCGTAGACAATGGCCAAGGGAGATTTTACTCAGTCACCTCTGCAGAATTTGTTCACAAACCCTATGGATCATATGTTCTGGGGCCAAAACAGAAAGCGGACTCACATACATAGGTGTTAGTCTACCACACACATCCAGACCACGGAACTATCCTGTCACAGACTGCAAATCCAGAGTCCACGAAGGAAGTGTTAGCCACACACTGCTATGTGTTAGAGTCAACAGAATATTTGATGTACGGAGATGGGGTCATTACCTCTTGAAAAGGGTAACAATAACTATGACTTGGCAATATAGTCCCAAGACAAGCAAGTGTTCCATAGTTGATATTGATGAGGGAGAAGTCAATTATACACTGTTTTCATGAATCTGAAGTGAATTTTCATCCCTAATCACAACTGAGTACGTCATCGGGCCTTAGGTACAGACAGTCTAATTCGCTCCCAGACCTCCCTGAAAAGCGTTCTCTCTCTCTCTCTCTCTCTCTCTCTCTCTCTCTCTCTCTCTCTCTCTCTCTCACACACACACACACACACACACACACACCACAATTAGTTACTTTTCTTATTGAGATAAATTCCCCTGACAAAAGTGACTCGCGGAAGAGCTTGTCTAAGCTGACAGTTGGAAGGATATAGTTCAGTCAAGGTAGAAGAGGCGTGACGGCTGACCCTAGAGACAGCTGTCACACTGTACAGCAGCAGGAAACAGAGAGACACCTGCTGGCGCTCAGCTCCCATTGTCCTTTTTATTGAGCCTGGGACCCCAGCCCAGGGAATGGTGCCACCATGCAAGGAATGTGTCTTCCAGACTCTAGTAACCTAAGTTAGAAACTCTCAGATCCGCCCAGAGGTCTTGTTCTGGGATGATCCTAGATCCCATCAGCTTGCCAATCAAGCGTAGACGTCACGCAAGCACACGGAAAGAGTTCACAGTACAGGTGTTCTTCCTGCGGCCTGGCCAAGGGCCTGTGCTCTATGCTAATTCTCGGTCACACCCACCAAGGGTAATGGCCCATCCCTTCCTGTCCTAAGCAGCTGAAGGATTCAACTGGGCAGGCCCAGACAGATGCAGAGAACACAGAAGTTCCATTCAGCTTAAGACTCCTTACATAAACACCGAGCATACTCACTGGGTGCCTAACTATCTGAGATGTGGGTCAATGTTCTCAGGCAACTTCACACAGCTCATAAGTCCACTCAAACTTTCAAGTCATGGAAGAAACGATCCCTTTAATTTTGTCCAAATGACTCTCCACACCGAGTTCTGTCCATGGCACATCTACTTCAGGATGGCCAGTGGTTTCAACTTTTCTGGGCAGTGAATTGTGGCCCAGGCGTCCATATCTGATACACAGATTGCCTCCAAGTGGCCCACAACATGCCCATCTGTGCTGATGGCAGGGAGCCCATGAGGGGGTGACTGTGCACTGTCTACATAGGCATGAAACGGACTCTAAGACACACTTCCTTCACGTCCGATGGACCAACAAGCTGCTCCAACTACCAGGACGTTTTCCCACGTCTCTGGAAAAGGCAACACGGACTAATTGTGGGTCTACCCGCATAAAAAGGGGGGGATTTAACAAGGGAAAGCTCATTTTCTCAAGGTACCACTTACACAGTTAAATTCAGTAAGATTCTTTTAAGTCCTTGACATACACACATCGATCTTTATCTTTTTTTAAAGAAATATTGAACCGTGGAAAGTAATTATAGCAATTCTTAGGCACCAGGATTATCACACTGCTCAAGTTCAAGCGGTCAGCAGCCCGCGAAACTCCACCCAACCGCAGCTCAGGGTACTCTCTGTGAGTGTGGACTGACTTCTGAAACCTCAAAACTGAAGGAGGCAGCCTATTTATAAATGAAGTAGTCTCTCTTGGGGGCAAAGGTAACATAATTTTGAACTATGTAAAAAGTAAGTTTGGGGTTAGGATGCCTTTTAAAGGTTTCGTTTGTTTTCAGTTATCCCTTTGAATAAACAGCGTAGGGGCAGGGGCTGCACAGGAACCGAGTGTGGGCTCTGCCTGGCCTGTGCTGCCGGTGATTGGCGCTGGGGATCTAGGATACAGATTTCTCAAGTGAGCGCTATGTTAGGCATCTTCTTCGGTAAGCTTCACCCTCACCATCAGTAAACAACGGCAAAGCCAGGAGGACAAGTTCTTCCACCGAGAAACAAGTGTAGAAACTTTGAAGCTTTTTAGAACTTTTTAAGTTAAATAAAAAAGGTGGGTTTTTTTTCCTTTTCTTTTGGTCCGGGTGGACTGGCAATCTCTCCAAAATACAATCTATGCTTTTGTCCTTCTGAAGTAAAACCACACCACAGCAAAGCCCAGGGGATGTGGCTAAAGTTATTGGGACTGAGAGGAGAGTGGCTGGGCCGGGGACTCCTCCGTGTAGCAATAAAAATATCAAATGAGTTAGAGGGAGAGGCAGTCTATGCCCTACACTCCGCAAACGCCAAGCGGGAAAGAACAAAACCAGGGGCGCTCTCTTGGGGACTTGTGGCGTGTAAAGCAGAGTGGCGGTCCTCTCGAGCTGGGGACCGGGTGGGGCCCTCGGCAGGAGGTGTTTACCCCATACAGGGACCTTACGGGCCTGGGCTCCAGGCCAGAGTGGCTGCAGCTATACGCCATCGTCACAGGGTCCTAGCAGTTCGGGCCACCACCAGGTGCTCCGCCGTACCTGGCGCCCCCGCCTGCCTTTGTGCAGCGCGCGGCCCATAACCAGTGCAGGCAGGGCTGCCCGGGTTCTCCCCATGGCAGGGGGACAGCTGCGGGATCAGCCTTCCAGGGAACTCATGCTGGTGCCCGCCCAAAGGAGGGGACCGGAGGGATACGGGCATGCCCCCCACCTTCCCTGAAGGAGAAAAAGGTTCCCGGTCCCATGGCTGTGTTGGTGAAAACAGATGTGCTCACACCCTGGCTTCCGACAGCTGGCAGCCACAGCAACACTACCACCAAAACTTTCCCGGCACAGAAAGCCACTTCAGAGAGTTTTCCTTGTCCGCCTCGGTCCCTCTTCCCGGCCAAGACCCAGTTTGCAGCACAGCAGGAAACTGGCGCTCCAGAAGTGCATACTCCCGCGTCCACCTTCTCCACCCCCTGGCCTGAGCAGCGTGCCCAAGGTAGGTGCCCCGCTCCGGGGCTTCCTGCCCTAACCCAGGGTCAGGCGTCCTGGGACGCGGCGCAGCCAACTTACCATGGTGACTCCCGCCTCGGTCGCGCCTCCTCCGGGTCCGGCTGCCTGGGCACTGGAGCTGGAACGCGGTCTCCTGGGCGAACTTCAAAAGTTGGTTCCCTTCGCCAAAAAAACAAGCTCCAGACACCCAAGCACTCACAGGAGCCAATGGAAACCCAGATGGGACTCCATCCAGGCGGGATCCTAGACGCTAGGTGAGGCAAGACTTGGCCGACCTGGTGCACACTCGAAACTGACGATGCTCAGCTGTCTAGTGATGCACCCGATGCGCTCTGCGGGACTGCTTGTCCAGCTGCCCTGCCTGGACCCTCTCTCTGCTAACACTTAATCCGAACTCTTCTTTGGCTCAGCCTGGGCTCGGGCCGGGCAATCTGTCCATAAATGGAGAATTCAGCCCAGGCCTGACCAATCAGAGTTTGTTTTCTCAGCGTCACTCTCCAGGAAAGCCGAAGTAACCAACAAGCGTGGAACTACAAGTTTCCAAAGGACTGTGGATCCTGTAGTCCGGCGGCCTCACTAGCCTGCCGAACACGCTACTGCTGTCCCAGCCGTCCCCAGGGAAACACCCCCAAACCGAGGGGATGAAAACACTCGGGGAGACTAGGAAACTGCTCACGTGTCTCTTCCCTTTAAGGGATACTTAGCATCGACTTAGCTCCCAAGTCGCTTGATTTTCCTAGAAGTTTTTTTTTTTTTAAGAAATATTTTATCTGCATAAAAGATCAGAATCGTGGCCGCAGCCCAAAGGAAATACTATTTCTTTCCCTTTCTGAATTGTAAGAGAAGTCGAAAATATTTCCTCCACCCGTCCTTTATACCTGAATTAATTTCCTTGGGAAACAAGAATAGAGAGAGCTCTGTCCTCTGCGGTGTCCGATTTCAGGAAACCAGGTAGCCTAGGAGAGAAGGGAACGCAGATTCCTAAACAGGATTAGGGAGTCTGGTGTCTTGTGCAGGGAGCTGAGGAAGGAAACTCGCAGGGCCACCTCGGGACTGAGCTTGCTTCGGGTGTCCCAGCAAGAAGATCTGAAAATTCCAGGAAACAGAAAATTGTGAGATTTAGTCGTCACCCTTCCCGTGAATCTAGGACTCTATAGAGTTGCGATAGTAAAAAAAAAAAAAAAAAAAAAAAATCAGCTTGACTAGGAAGGGGTTTGCTATTTGTTGTTTAAAGTGGCCCATACTCAAGAAGACTATGACTAAGCCAGCAAAGAGAGGAAGTTCTGATATACCCGGCAAGAGAGAAGGACCTGGGAAAACTAATTACGTGAAAGGTCAGGGCCAAAGTTCACAAACACAATCCACTGTGTGTGACAGTGGTAGGTAGGGAAACGCTACCGAGGGAGTGTAGCAGATCTTGGCTTCTTGTGGGGTGGGGTGCAGTGACTGCTAATGGAACAAAGGAGCTTTGTCTTGGGATGGGTGGTCCGAGGATACCCCGGAGGTCCTGATGATGGCAGTAAAACTGTGACTATACCCCAAGGTACTGGACTGTACAGGTTTTTAAAACAAGAATCTTACGGTATGTGAATTACTTCAATTCTTAAAGTGGAATAAAGGGTGCACACATGCCTCTAAACATGTGTGGAGTTCCGAGGACAGCTTGTGTGGAATTCCCAAGACAAGCTGTGGGAGCTTATTCTCTCCTTCTACCACGTGGGTCCCAGGCATGGAGCTCAGATGGTCAGGCTTGGCAGCAAGCGCCTTTATCTGCGGAGCTATCTCATGCCAATTTGAAAGGTAGTCGTGTTGTTTGAAGTTTTGTAAGTATTCCCACCATTAGGGCAACAAATAACCGAATTCCTTCCACAGGAGAGAAGCCAGACCCTAGAGGTACAGCTACTCCAGACCTTGTTGGCTTTGTGGTCTGACACAAAAACAAGCAATAGTTGGGATGGCTCACCTGGAGCTGGAGGACCTATCTGCTTTCCCAGTGTGAGGAGCTTAGTTAGATCCCTAAAGACAATGTGAGAAAAAAAAAAGGTGTCCTGAGATGTTGGGGGAAAAGAAACAGGCAGAAAAGTCTTCAGTTCACTGAAGCTAGCTAACCTACTCAATGAGTTCCAGGCCAGTGAGAAATTCTATCTCAAAAAAAGTGGAGGCCTAAAGGGTGGCTCAGTGGTTAAGATCACACGGACTGCTCTTTTAGAGGACCAGAATTTCATTTCCAGGACCTATTTGGTGGCTCAGACCGGTTGTAACTCCAGTCCCAGGGCACGTAACAACTTCTTCCGAACTCTTGGGGCACTGTGTGCATATGATACACACATATACATGCAGGCAAAACAATCCTACACATCAAACGATAAAGTAATTTAAATTTTAAAAAACAAGTAAATGGCTCTGGTGTCTACATGTGTGTCCAATGCCTACCCACACACTTACACACACAAAACGACAGCAGGGTATAGTGGTGCACCCATGTAGCCCCAGGTATCCTGGAAACTGAGGCAGGAGAATCGCTTCAGCCCTGGATGTCCAGGCCAGCCTGGATAAGAGCGAGAGCCATTAAGACAAAAGCAAACAAAATAAAATTAGAAGTGAAAATGAAAAGAAGAAGAAGCCACAGAAGGTTTGCACAAGCAATGGCCCCACGTTCAGGATGAAGTAGACAGGAAAGAGCTCAGAAAGTGCCAACCTTGACACACCAGGTGTGACCTCTGTATGCCCAGACCGGACTCCTATGCCACCGGGGTGTACCACCTTCCAAGTTCTATAAGGCATTTTAAGAAATTGGTAACAGAAACTGACAAAGGGGAAAGCTGAACTTATCAACAACATAAGCAATACCAGGTTTCCAAGAGCTGGGTCACAGGTATGCACCTCACCTGCACACTCAGCTTATGCGGTGCTAGGGGATGGAACTCAGGGTCTGGGCACGCCGGCAAGCACTCTATCAACCAAGCTGTCCCTCCATTCTATAATATATATAATTGCTTCATGTTTGAACAATAAGCCTGACAACTAGGTTTACTGGCATACGAATTTGAAACTAAATGTAAGATCTTAATTTTTCTGAGCTTCCATCCCCTCATTTATAAAACATTCTGACATGAGTGTGGAATTAAACACACGTGGAAATGGTCCAGAGAGGAGATTCCCTCACTCCTCTACCACCCCCATGTTGCAGGTCAGGCGTTCGGATGTGGGGCTCTGAGTGAGAGCAGGCAGTCCAGCCTCTAGGTGGCATGTGGTAGGTACTGTTGCCTGAGCGTTTGTGAAATTCCCAAGAGTGTTTTGAGGGCCCAACGCCATCAAGGTCTCTTTCTCCTTCATCATGGCCGCCTGGGCCTTTGTCCCTGTTTGAGTGTAGAATTAGCCACGTGGTCCAGTGGCTAATTTCACCAAGAATCCCCTTGGGGCCTCTCCACTTAAGGAGGGACAGTGTCAATTTGGGTTACTGTGGTCACAAGCTTTGATCCACCTGGGGGAGCCCCAGTTTGTGCTTTTTCTCACTTTTGATTTCTTTGCGGTGGGGGCGAGGGCCAGCTATGTCCTGAAACAGGCTTTGACCTCCTGATCCAGACATTAAATCTGCCTCAGCCTCCCAAGTGATGGAACTTAGCTTTAGTTTGAAGGAGAGATTCCATAGATACTCTAGAGTTTTCACCAAATTATTTTTTTCTAGTTATTTTTATTTGTTTTAATATAATGAATTTCTTTTAAAACTACATTTGTGAGTGTGAGTGCACAAGAGTGTGTGTGTGTGTGTGTGTGTGTGTGTGTGTGTGTGTGATACACACACTCGCATGGGTGTATCAAAGACAGCTTTCAGAAACCAGTCCTTCCACCATGTGGGTCTGAGGAATGGAATCCAGGCTATCCAGCCTGGCAACAAACGCCTTTATCTGTTGAACCATCACAGCTATCTGGCCCCAGATTATGTTTTTCAAAATCCTTATCTTTGGGTCTGGAGAGATAGTGCAGCAGTTAAGAACGCGTTCTGTTTTTCCAGATGACCAAAGATCATTTCCCAGCACCAAAGTCAGATAGCTAACAGATAGATACCTGTAACTCTGTCTCCAGGGGATCCAATGCCCTCTTCTGGCCTCTGTGAGCACTGCTCATGAACGGCAGACAACACAGACAAGCACATTAAAAATTATAATAAATCTTAGAGTTTTTTTAAAACCCCTGCCTTTTGTTCTAATGCGTTTTCTGTTGCTGTGACAGAGAACCACGGCTAAAGCAACTTGGGGAGAAAGAGGTTTATTTCGGCTCACAGTTGAAGTCTATCAAGAAAGGGAGCTGGCAGGAACTCAAGTCAGAAACCTAGAAAGACCATGGAGGAATACCGCTTCCTAGCTTGCTCCCCGGAGTTTGCTCAGTCTGATTTCTCATTCAACCCAGAAGCACCTGTCAAGGGGTGGCAGTGCCCACATTGGCTGGGCCCTCCCACATCAGTTATTAATCAAGAGTATCCCCACAGACTCGCCTACAAGCCAGTCTTACAGAACCATTTTCTCCAGTTAGGGTCCCTCTCCTCAGATGACCTTGGCTTGGTCAGAGTTGACAAAAACAAACAAACAAACAAAAAAACTCACCAACAATACAACTTCTGTTTTGTTTTGTTTTGCTTTTCTTCAAGACAGGGTTTCTTTGTGTAACAGCCCCGGCTGTCCTAGAACTCACTCTACAGACCAGGCGGGTCTCGAACTCATAGAAATCCACCTGCCTCTGCCTCCTGAGTGCTGAGGTTAAAGGCACATGCCACCACTGCGGTACCAGCAACAACATAATTTTTTAAAAATAAATAGTTTTCAAAAAATAAGAGTTTTCTGGTTTTCCAGATGTGAATCTATTTTTCAGAAAATTTAGAAATACACTGTCAGACTTTCGTTGTTTGGTGCTGCAGAACACACCCAGGGTCTTGGTCAGGCACTGACAACCCACACTACTGACCCAGAGAATTTAATTCTCACTCAAAGCCTTGGTAGCATGGTAGCCTCTTTCCTGACTGTAAAGCTCACTCCAGACACGTGGTGACAGTGTTCAGGTAGGTGTCCCCCAACCCAGACACATGGTGACACTGTTCGAGTAAGTGTCCCCCAATCAAGACACGTGGTGACAGTGTTCAGGTAGGTGTCCCCCAATCCAGACACGTGGTGACACTGTTCGAGTAAGTGTCCCCCAATCAAGACACGTGGTGACAGTGTTCAGGTAAGTGTCCCCCAATTCAGACACGTGGTGACAGTGTTCAGGTAAGTGTCCCCCAATCCAGACACGTGGTGACAGTGTTCAGGTAAGTGTCCCCCAACCCAGACACATGGTGACACTGTTCGAGTAAGTGTTCCCCAATCCAGACACATGGTGACACTGTTCAGGTAAGTGTCCCCCAATCCAGACACGTGGTAACAGTGTTCAGGTAGGTGTCCCCCAATCCAGACACGTGGTGACACTGTTCAGGTAAGTGTCCCCCAATCCAGACACATGGTGACACTGTTCAGGTAAGTGTCCCCCAATCCAGACACATGGTGACACTGTTCAGGTAAGTGTCCCCCAATCCAGACACATGGTGACACTGTTCAGGTAAGTGTCCCCCAATCCAGACACGTGGTGACAGTGTTCAGGTAAGTGTCCCCCAATCCAGACACATGGTGACACTGTTCAGGTAGGTGTCCCCCAATTCAGACACGTGGTAACAGTGTTCAGGTAAGTGTTCCCCAATTCAGACACGTGGTGACAGTGTTCAGGTAAGTGTCCCCCAATCCAGACCTATGATGGCGCAGTACAGGTGAGAGCCTACCTTAATATGTTTGACTATACTGTAGCTGAGCTTGAATGCAAAGAAGGAAAACTAGATACAAAAATAAATTTTATATGAAAATATATGAATAAATACTGATTTTTAATCAATTTACACTAATACATTTGGGGGGGAGGGGATAAAGATAGCCAGCCAGTTTCCATGGCAATAGAATGAAAGAATACTCCATAGGTATTCGCAACAAAGGTTTTTGGGTTTTTTGTTTTGTTTTTTAAGAAAAAAAAAACATTAGGGGAAAGCTGGCAACAGGTGCTAAGGAGACAGGCTTGTCACATCATGTGACCTGTCCTGTTCAATTCCTTCACCCTGTTTCTGTCTTCGCAGGTGTCTCTGGTGAAGTTTACTAGGTATCAGCAGGATCATACTTAATCTTCCTTGTAGCTAACATTAGAAGTCAAGAAACCTAAGTCCAGCAGGCTTTTAATCCATGCACTGAGTAGGCAGAGGCATATGGATCTCTCTGAGTTCAAGGCCTGCCTGGCCTGCATAGTGAGACCAGACCAGGGTTATGAAGAGAGCCACAGCCTCAAATGAGACCTAAATTAAGAAAGTTTGAAGTAGTTTGTCCAAGCAAATACTGCCTCAGATCCTGGGATCCACCTGACTCTGAAGCTCGGCTCTTACCTGGCAGGCAGAGCTTCTTCAACAGCAGTGTCTGTCAGAGGAAGGCTTCCAGACTGCAGGCCTGGAGTGAGCAGAAGCACGGGGAAAAAAAAAACCCAGACCCTCTCCAAACCTAGGCTCCATGGAGAAATCACTGCTTCTTATGGAACACGAGAATTCCAGGGCTGGGGATGTGGCTCAGTTGATGTAGCGCTTACCTAGTTCAGCCCCCAGCACCATAAACACTGGGTGTTTATAAAAACTGGGAAGTGGAGACAGGAAGATTATAAATTCAAGTTCATCCTCAGCTACACAGCAAGTTCAAGGCCCACCTGAGCCACAAGAGACCTTTTCTGGAAATATAAGGATCATATCCGTGGACTTAGGGTGCAGCTGAACAGAGAAATGCATGCTTGGAACAGACGAGGACTGGATCACTGGCGACACAAAAAACTAAAGGAAATAAGAATTATAACTGCATAAAAAGTTTAACTCAATTTTACACATTGTTTTTCCCCTAAATATTTGGATGGTGATTTGAGAGCGGGATGTCGAATAGAATTTCAGCAGGACAATGTAATATTTAGCAACTATTGAAAGAAGTGGATGGAACTGTATACGCTTGTTGAAAAGAATGTGCATATGTGCATTTGTGCACATCTGAGTGTGCCGGCACACTGATGAGTGTGGGTCTTCACGTGCCACAGAACGTGTGCGGAAGTCTGAGAACAACCTGAGTTAAGTTCTCGCCTCCCACTATATGGGAGCTTATGTCTCGAACTCAGGTCTTCAGATCTGACCACGAGCTCCTTTAGCCATGAAGCCATTTTGCCATCCTAATTATACTGTTTTCTGATTTAAACCAATATAATTTTTCTTCCAGTTGTTGTTTTTGAAGACAGGGTTTCTCTGTGTAATAGCCCCGGCTGTCCTGTAACTCACTTTGTAGAACAGAACGGCCTCAGACTCCCAGAGCCCCTGCTGCTGCCTCTTGAGCGCTGGGATTAAAGGTATATGCCACTACATACAGTTCTTTTCTCACAGTTTTAATTTGATCTTTACATATAGATTTTTGTTTGTTTTTTGAGACAGATTTTCTCTATGTAGCTTTGGAGCCTGTCCTGGAACTTGCTCTGTAGAGCAGGCTAGCCTTCAACTCACAGAGATCTGCCTGCTTGCTTCTGCCTCCTGAGTGCTGGATTAAAGGCGCGTGCCACCACCACCCGGCCAGCTCTGGCTTTCTTATCCTCCTGCTGTTAATGATGGGGTTACAGGTATGTGCCACCATCCTCCATTAGTGGGGTCCTAGGGGTCAGATCCAGGGCTTCAAGGATGTCAAGTAAACACCCTACCAACTAAGCCACATCCCCATCCCTGGGACTATTTTAAGAACAAAAACAACAGAATAATTAAATGAGCATTGTCTTTTTTTCAAAGTACCCAAAACTTTATTTTTCTTTAAGGGAAACTACTCCTGAAAGAAGTCCAAGCTTCACCACCTTCTTAAAAACTCAGAATGTCAGTTACTCTCTGCTCGAAGACTTCAAGGTCAGCACTGTCCGCACTGCTTTATTGCCTGCTGTGCAGAACTGAGATCCTCAGCGACCTTGGGGACATGACTTTCCTACTCTGCTTTCTGGCCCCAATGACCATCATCATGTAGTTCTCTTTTTATTTATTTAAGTGGTAGCCTCCCCTTAATTAATCACACACAGACACTCACACACACACACACACGAGGGCACACATGTGTGCAAAAAAGCATCATAGAGGAATGTGCTTGCTTTCTGCCCTTTGGAGCCTTGTAGCTTCTCTCTGTGTAAATGGATGCTCTTTCCATCGATTTAAATGTTCCTCCCTTAGCTCAGAAATGTCCCTTCTTTATTAATTTCAGCTTGCAAAACGGCAGGATCCTGTCTGTCACGGTCCTGACTCAGGCCCCAGAATGACAGGTCAGCAGGGTTGTCCAAAGCACCTTGGAAACTTCTTTCTTGGCCTCTGGATTGGAGTTCCAGAGAGGAAGGGGGAGGGGAGACTGATTTCCAGAGCCCAGCTCACCACTCAGCCGGTTAAATCACACCACCCAGGCCAGAAGTCATGTCAGGCTCCAGAAGGCTGGGTTCAGAGCAGGTGTCTGTCCTGTTGTAGTCTCTGCAGATGTAAGAGATGGTCCCCTGCAGCCTAGCATCCTGTTTAAGAGAGGTGGGGAGCCACCCATGAGCCTCGCTACTTGGGAGACTGAGGCAGAAGATCTTGAGTTTGAGGTCAGTCTGTGTAATTAGCAAGTCCCGGCCTTAACAGACCCTGTAGGGCTGGAAAGACGTCCTGGTCGGCGAGGAGCTGCCAGGCAAGCATGGGCACCAATGTGAGCACCATCCCAGAACCCACATTTTAAAAACAAACAAAAGCGGGGTGTGGTGGCATGCATTTATAACCCCAGCACTGAGAAGGCGGAGGCAGGTGGACCCCTGGAGCTTGCTGAGCAGCCAGGCTAGCCTGTATGGTTAGCTCTAGGAGGGAGAGAGACCCCTGACTCAAAAATAAAGGAAAGATAGAAGGCTCTTGAGAAAGACACCTCAGGTCATCTTCTGACCTCCATTCTGAACATACATTTGTACCCCTCCATGAACACAAGCACACACACATGCATGCATGCACATATACACACACTACACACACACACACACACAAAGCAAGTGCATGAACTCATTGGTAAAATGCCTGCCTACCACATAGGAGACTCTGGATTCAAATCCCAGTACATCAAAAACTAAATGAAAACAGAACCCCAGAGTTGGATTTGCCAGTAAAGATGCTTACTGCCAAGTCTGACAACCTGAGTTTGATCCCTGGAACCCACACAGTGGGAAGAAAGAACAGACTTCCACAAGTTGTCTTCTGACTTCTATACAAACACACCTACATAAAAAAATGTGAAAATTCTTAAATAAAGAGATAATCCATGAGGTTATGGTTTCTGAGAAGGGATCACGTAAGATCTTGCTGTCGACTGCATCTGTCATGGCCTTAGCTTATATGCTCTCTTGGCAAAGCTTCAGAGTTAGTTCTATTCATCTTTAGTGGAAAATAAATCTATGACCTCATCATCTCATGTTCATTGTCATACCCCTGTAGATGTCATCAGATGTAAAAGGTGACATCACTGTGACTTCATTCCCATGTACTTACACATACCTGTGTTTTATGTATATATACCTGTAAGTATTTGCATATATTAGACTAGATGGATTTCTGCTCAATGTGTTCTTTGGATGACATATTTCAGAGTATATTATACTCAGAGGAATTTACTTTATTCATGCCTGAGTGTATGAGTGTGCATGCAGAGGACAGAGATGTCATCTGCAGAAACACAACTCACTTTCTTTGAGACAGGGTATCTCATTGGCCTATAGCTCACCAACTGGCCTAGCCTGTGGCTGACAAGCTTCTGAGTTTCTCCTGTTTCTACCTCCCCCGCACTGAGCTAACAAGGGCATGCCATCACGCTCTGCATCTTTACACTGGTTTTGAGCCATCTCCCCAGTTTGGGATTCATTTTGATTAGAACATTCTTTTAAAAGATGTATTTATAGCCAGGTGGTGGTGGCTGGCACGCGCCTTTAATCTCAGCACTTGGGAGGAAGGCAGGCAGATCTCTGTGAGTTCGAGACCAGCCTAGTCTACAGAGCAAGTGTCAGGACAGGCTCCAAAAGCTACAGAGAAACCCTATCTCAGAAAAAAAAATTATTTCGTGTATATGAGTGTTCTATCAACTTTGTGCCAGAAGAGGGCATCCTGCTATAGATGTGAGCCACCATGTGGTTGCTGGGAATTGAACTCAGGACCTTTGCAAAAACAGCCAGTGCTCTTAACTGCTGAGCTCTTACTTCAGCCCTGATTAAAACATTTCTATTTTTTTTTTTTTGGTTTTTCGAGACAGGGTTTCTCTGTGGCTTTGGAGCCTGTCCTGGAACTAGCTCTGTAGACCAGGCTGGTCTCGAACTCACAGAGATCCGCCTGCCTCTGCCTCCCGAGTGCTGGGATTAAAGGCGTGCGCCACCATCACCCAGCCTAAAACATTTCTTATTGCTGGTGATCAGCATATTGATAACATGGCTTCAAGACCACTGTGTTCCTCTTTGACTTTGTGTATGTGCGCGTGCGAGCAGGCACTGGGGATTAAACCCAGAACTTCATGCATAAACTACACATCCCAGCTCCCAAACCATGACTGGCCCATTCACTCCCTGCAAACAGCCTTTGCTGAGTGCTGGTGTAGGTACTAGAGAAGAATTTAAAAAGTCCCTGCCCTGGCAGGTCTCACTTCTGTCTGTGTATATAAAGAACATCTGCAGCAACACAGGAGCTTGCAACTCTTATTCATGCTCCTAAAAACACAGCCAGTGTCAGTTTATGAAATCCAAAGGAGCTGGCTCTATTCAAAGTCCCGACAGTGCTTTGTCCCTGCACACAGTTGAACTGTAATGCTGGCTTTGGCAGTTGTCTTTAAGACGTGTAACTAGTCGGTCAATGCTTACTTAGCTTGTATGAAGCTCTGACTTCAATTCTCAGCACTATATAAACCAGGCATGGTGGCGCGTGCCAGCAATACCAGCACTGGTGAGGTGGAGACAGGAGAATCAGAAGTTCAAAGCTATCCTCGGCTACATAGTGGGTTTCAGAGCAGTCTGAGATACTTCAGACTCAGTCTTTTTCTTTTCTTTTCTTTTCTTTTTTCGAGACAGGGTTTCTCTGTAGCTTTGGAGCCTGTCCTGGAACCAGCTCTTGTAGACCAGACTGACCTCGAACTCACAGAGATTCACCTGCCTCTGCCTCACAAATGCTGAAATTAAAGGCGTGCGCCACCACTGCCCGGCCAGACTCAGTCTTAAAATAAAATAAAGTCTGTAAGTAGAACAGAATATATAAACTATCTGACCTCCTCATTTTCAGACGTCTAATTTGTAGCTTTAAGATATGGGTACAGCTGGGGCACAGGTGGCACATGCATTTAATCCCAGTACTTGAGAGACAGAGGCAGGTGGGCCTCTGTGAGTTCAAGACTAGCCTCGTCTACAGAGTGACTTTCAGGACAGCAGGTTTATATAGAAAGACCCTGTCTCAAAAAATAAAACAGCTACTGCTTGTACTGGCTTTTTGGGGACCTCTTCTCTTTCGATGGATATCTTGCTTTTTGGCCTTAGACTTTCCTCAAAGCAATGTGCCTTACCCTTTCCGAGGAGTGGATGGGGTGGAGTAAGGGGGTAGGTGAAGAGAATGAGAAGAGGGGAGGGAGTGGGAACTGGAATTGGTATGTAAAATGAAAAAAGATAGTTTTTTTTAAATAAAATAAATTAAATTAAAAAAACCAACCAAGCAAAACAACATAAAACATGTAGGCCAATGTATTTAAGCTATTCACACCTATAAGAAAGGTCTACATACATATACATGCATGTATATATAGAGATTTTTTTTCCTGAGACAGGGTTTATCTCTGTACCCTATCTGTCATGGAACTTGACAGTAGACCAGGCTGATCTTGAACTCAGAGATCTGCCCGCCTCTGCCTCCAAAGTGCCAGGATGAAAGTGGTGCACCACCACCTCCCCCACCTCCGGCATGTTTTTCTTATCTGTGAAACAGAGGACTTCCTCTCTAGGGTTTGGATGCAGCTTAGTAAAGCACCTGCCTGGTGTTCATGGGGCCCTGGGTTTGATAATGAGACCACAGTGTGGCCCTAATTCAAGCAGTGGCCGGAGTAACAACTGGTGCCATGCCAGGCCCTCAGCAGTCGCTGCCCTCACAGATGCTGAGCGTCCTCCACCCTCTGGACACTTAAGGGTGGCCTTTGACTCAACTATTTTACATATACCCCCCCAAGTCACCCCACCCAGAGTAATTCTGTGGGCTGATAAAGGCGGTGGCACAGGTGGACCTTGGCTAGGCCGACAGATAAAGGATTGATTGTCCTGAAGCTGTTCAGGAAAGGTGGCAAAGGAGCCTTCTTGGTGATGTCCTTCTGTATAAAAGCAAACAGGCCAAGGCTGCCACCAACAGGAGATGGCCTCTTTTTATCACGTTCAAAGGAATCCCCAAACAAAGTCAAACACCAAAGTGATGGATCAGCCGTTCCTCACAAGGGGAATGCTTGGCGAAAAGGTAATAGATGAGCTACAAGTTCCCAGCAGTGTCATTCCAAAAGCAGCTGGCTGGTGTGCATGTGAAATACCCACCATGGGCTCAACTGTTGGAACACTGGGCGCCCAGCTGGTGGCACTGTGTAAGGTTGAGAAATGTTGAGGAGGTGGAGCCTCCCTGGAGGAAGTAGGTCATTGGGGGAGGGTTTTGAGTTCCTTTCCTGTGCTTCCTGAGTGGAGAGGCAATGTGACCAGCTGCCCTCTGCTCCTGCTGCCATGACTTCCCAGCTGTCACAGACCGTATCCTTTCTTATAGGCGAGCCAAAATAAACTCTGCTTGCCTTACGTTATTTTTGTCACGGCAAGGGAAAGAGTCACCAGGACAACAGCTACGGCAATTCTGAGCTTCTAAAGCAGTAAGTTTTGCTCCAAATTGTGCAGAATGGATATATATGTGCACTTTTACGTTACGAACTACGGCAGATTAAAAGGGACATTATATTACATTATACTACTGAAAACTAAAATAGATCCCTTCTAGTGATTTAACTGTCCGGCTGCTGAGACTTCTCAGCTTTGGTCCTCTCCTGCTTGAGGCTAGTTTCGTCTTCTTGGGTGAGAGATGTTCTCACTGTGATGCTCGGGCTAGTCTTGATCTCCAGGATTCCAGGGCTCTCCTGCCTCAGCATTCTGTGAGGCTGGGACTACAGATGCGTGTCATTAGGCCTGACACTTCTTTGATTTAAAAACTGGGAGGTATGAGCCTAGAGTCAGGAAACGATGGTCGGGACAAGTCTATAAAGAAATCGACTTAAGGGCTGGAGAGATACTTAGTGGTTAAGAGCACTTGCTGCTCTTCAGAGGATCTGAGTTCTGTTCCCAGCACCCACATCAGGCGGCTCACAACTGCCTGTAACTCCAGCTCCTGGGCATCCAATTCCCAATTCTGGCCTACTTGGCAACCAGGTACGTACATGGTGCAGACATACATGCAGGCAAATCACCTATGCACATCAAGTAAATTTTTATTTTATTTTTGAAAGACAGGGTTTCTCTGGGTGACAGTCCTGACTGTCCTGGAACTTGCACTGTAGGTCAGGCTGGCCTCACAGAGTTCCACCTGCCTCTGCCTCCTGAGTGCTGAGATTAAAGGCGTGTGACACCACTGTCTGGCTTCAAATAAAGTTTTAAAAAAGCATAACTTGGGGCTGGAGAGATGACTCGGTGGTTAAGAGTACTTGCTGCTCTTGTCAAGGATCCAAGTTTGGTTTCCAGTCCTTAGATCAGGTGACCCATGACTATCTGTAACACCAGTCCCAGAGAACCTGACTCCCTCTTCAGGATTCTGAGGGTACCTGCACTCATACATGAGCCCATGTCCACGGTGAAAAATAAAATACATCTTAAAAACAAACAGAAGTCTCATGTCCTTACAAGGTAATGTGGTAGCAATGAGGTGTCTCAGCAAGTGTGAGGACTTGTCTTGCAGGCCTGGCCACCTGAGTTAGATCCCTGGAAGGATCGAGAGAGATCGAGACAGGAAGGAGAGAACCGACTCCTGAATATTGCCCTCTGACCTCATGATGATTGCTTGGCTATCAACTTAACACACACTGGGAAAGGGAACCTCAACTGAGGCACTGCCTTCATCAGATTGGACATTCTAGGGGGGATTTGCATAATAGCTGGTCTATGTAGAAAGACCCAGCCCATTATAGGTGGTGCTGTCCCTGGACAGGTGGGTCTGGGCTACGTAAGAAAGCTGGCGGTGGAGAGTCTGAGCGGTAGCAACCCTGTACATCATGCCTCCATGATTTCCGCTTCTGTTCCTGCCCTGGCTTCCCTCCACAATGCACTGTGAACTAGAATCCCCTCCTCCCCAAGCTGCTTTTGGTTATGGTGTTTGTCACAGCAATAGAAGATCAAACTAGAGGCCAGGCAGTGGTGGTGCACACCCTTAATCCCAGCACTCGGGAGGCAGAGGCAGGAGGATCTCTGTGAGTTCGAGGCCAGCCTGGTCTACAGAGTGAGTTTCAGGACAGCCAAGCGTACACAGAGAAACCCTGTCCCAAAAAAACAAACAAATAAACAAACAAACAAAAACAAAGAAAAACAGACAAGAACAGACTTCCATACACATGTGTGGCCCTGCATCATAATGCACATATTTATCATGCAAATATGATAATAAACAAAATGTAAACAAAAGTAATGCTAAAAAGCATTAAAACAAGAGTGAAAAGTTTCTCTCAAATGTGGAATGTATTCAAACTTGTTATTAATTATATTTAAGTGCGTGTGAGTCTGTGTGTATTACACTCACCGTGGCACAGGAGTGGAGGTCGGAGGACAGCTTTCAGGAACTGCTTCTCCCCTTCCACCCTGTGGGCCCCTGAGATCAAACTCAGGTCTTCAACCTTGGCATCAACCATTTACCTGCTGAGCCCACTCACTAGCCTGAGGGCGTGTGTACTGTGTGCTGTTGTATGTCGACAGTTCTTAACCTGTGTTCTGTTTGGGACAGGTATTCATAATGTAAACTCACCTGAAATGTCAGGGAAACCTTGGACTTGAACTTGCTGGGAAATCTTGAGATGGCTGAAATGCGTCTTGCATTATTAGATGGTCATCAGCATCGGTGGAATGTTCTAGTTGGCATTCAAAATGTCCCCTGTAGGGCCCTGCGTGGAAGGCTTGATCCCAGGTGGTGGGCTATTGGGGAGGTGGTGAGAACTAGGAGGCAGGGCAGAACACCACGAGCCAAGAGAAATTATCCTCTCTTTCCCACTGTTTCTGTCAGGTGTTTCCACAGCGATGAAAGTCTGGCTAACGCGGCCTCCCTCTCGGCGCTCCTAGGGTATGCAGTCTCTGAGCCATCCATATGTATCTTTTGGAACGTCTCCAAAGACACACACACGTAATGCAAACTGGCATTTGTACAAAGCATCACTGGCGTGGCAAATGACCGTAGACACCCCAAATGTCCATCACAAGCGAAACTGGCTGAGTACATTAGGAGGCGGCATTTAATAGAATTCTTTAAATTTTAAAAAGCTTTAAAAGCAGAATGATTTCCAATGTGGGATGATTCCCAAGATGTATCCGTAAGGGCAAACAAAATGGGTGAAGTGCAGAATAACATTTATCTGCAGTCCGTATATGAAAAACAGGTGGAGCCTGAGGGGGGGCTCACGGTGGAGCATTTGCCTGGCATGCATGAGGCCCTGGCTTTGATCGCCAGCACAGGGTGGGCAGAGCCAGAGAAGAAACACCAATAGGTGGGTGTTTACGTTTCCATGACAAACTTTGGAAAAGATAAGAAACTCACAGAGTTGTTTGTGGCTGTGTTCAAGGGATGGGAGCAAGACAGTGTATTGGGTATATTTTCCTGTTTTTTCCAACATTTACGTATTCAGAGACAGAGTCTTGTGAAGGATTGGCCTCAAACTCATTCTTTGGCTTAGGATGACCTTGAACTTCTGATCCTCTTCTCTCCACCTCCCAAGTGCTGGGATTATGAGTGTGTGCCACCATGCCTGGTTTTATGTGGTTTTGGGAATCACACCAAAAGCTTCGTGGATGCTAGGCAAGGACTCTATTAACGGAGCCACATCCCTGGCCCTTCCATCTTATTTCCTGAGACAAGTCTCTCATCAAATCTGGAGCTCACCAACTTGGCTAGCGCTAGCTGCCCAAGAGCCCCCAGGGGCCCCCAGTCTTTCCCCCCTCAGCAAAGTGGGTTTCAGACACTTGCTGCTGTACTCAACCTTTACAGGGGTGCTAGGGACCCCAAATCAGGTCCTCATGCTTGCATAGCAGGCACTAAGCCTGCTTCAAAATGTAAGAACCCTGTTATCAAGCTGGGCTGCTGCCTGAGCAGAATACTAAAAAGATTAAAGTAGAGTCATGCAGTCCAGGTTCTGAAAGTGAAGGGGGAACTGCTTAGTGTGGTGTTTTATTTATTTATTTATTTATTTATTTATTTATTTATTTATTTATTATGTATACAATATTCTGTCTGTGTGTATGTCTGCAGGCCAGAAGAGGGCACCAGACCTCATTACAGATGGTTGTGAGCCACCATGTGGTTGCTGGGAATTGAACTCAGGACCTTTGGAAGAGCAGGCAATGCTCTTAACCACTGAGCCATCTCTCCAGCCCCAGTGTGGTGCTCTTGAGTGTGTCAGCTATAAAGATTATTTGGAAAGGTAGAAACTTGGGGCTGAAGAGATGGCTCAGTGGCTAAGAATGCTGGCTATACAAGTAAGAGGACCTGAGTTCGGATCCCAGCACTCCAAAGGTCGGGCAGGGTCACACCTCCTGCCTGTAACACTCCCACCACCGCCCTGGGGAAGTGGAGACAGGGGCATCCTTGGAGTATTCTGGCCTCCACCGTACCCCAGTTTCAGTGAGAGGCTCTGCCTCAAAGAAAAAAGGCAGAGAGATAGAGCAGGACACCTGATATCCTCCTCTGGCTT
This sequence comes from Microtus pennsylvanicus, assembly GCF_037038515.1. Lineage (NCBI taxonomy): Eukaryota > Metazoa > Chordata > Mammalia > Rodentia > Cricetidae > Microtus > Microtus pennsylvanicus. The sequence continues at coordinate 50,326,303 of NC_134581.1, forward strand.
CCACGTACATCTGCACACACATGCATCTGCACACACATGCATCTGCACACACATGCATCTGCACACACATGCATCTGCACACACATGCATCTGCACACACATGCATCTGCACACACATGCATCTGCACACACATGCATCTGCACACACATGCATCTGCACACACATGCATCTGCACACACATGCATCTGCACACACATGCGCATACCCTACACGTACCTACACCTATCAAAGAAAGGTGAAAAATTATGGGATAGGATTTGTTAGGGAGATGATGGGGCCTTCTAGGTTTTAGTAAATACTTATCAAAAGCCCAAAGGTTCAAACACTTACAGCTGTGACTATAATGATTCTGCAGAGAGTATTTTCTCAAATGCGAAAAAATGAGCTGAGACCTCCTTTGTCTCTGGAGCTGCTGCAGAAGGAAGCTTGTTTCCCCCTTCGCTCACTTGAGCTAAGTAACTGAAAGACTCCTTGTTCCTTGTCGATGGTCCTGCCTCCGATTTCACCCATCGTTAATCTTTGAGTGTAGCACGAATAATAAAAACCCAGAGACAGGTATTGGGGTTCAACCTGAAGATCAGAAAAACAAAGCCGCCGAGCCACTAGAGAGCTCTTAGCTCTAAGAAATCCTCAGACTGAAAGAGAGTGAGTTCCTGCCTCACCCTGCCTTATATTCGGCTCTACTGCTGGGATTAAAGGTGTGAGATACCACTGCCTGGTTCTGTTTCTGCAGTGATCTTGTGTAGCCCAGGGTGGCCTTGAATTCACAGAGATCCCTCTGCCTCTGTCTTCCAGACCCTGGGATCAAAGGTGTGTGACACCATGACCTCACTTTCAGAGGCTAAGTTTTACCTTCTGATCTTTAGGCAAGCTTTATTTATAAAACATAAATAAAATATCACTATATCTGAAAAAAGCCATTACTAAATATGAAGTTGTGTAAAATCTGAATCCATTTTAGAATAGGGTTTTCTTTTTCTCTTGAGACAGAGCCTTACTTCACTATGTGACCCTTGCTGGCCTGGAACTTACTACACAGACCAGGTTGGCCTAACTCACAGAGTCCCACCTGCCTTTGACATTGCTGAGTGCTGGGATTAAAAGTGTGAATGTCTTTGGTGCTGGGAATCAAACCTAGAGCCTTGTGTATACGCAACACACTCTACTAGTGATCTCCACCCCAACTGTATTACAGCAGAAAATTTATTAGGAAATTTTAATGATTAAGCCTGTTGTGTTTTTAAACCTCTTCTAGCTTTAAGAAGAAGTAGGTCTATTTAGTTGACTAAAAAACTCAAGATTAATAACCTGTGTTGGTTTTATTTGTTTGTTTAATAGGGTCTTGCTGCATAGCCCAGTCTGGCCTTAGAGTCATGATTTTCCTGCTCCACCCTTTGTAAAATAACAGCCACAAACCATGATTCCCAGTTTAATAATTTATTTAAGTATTGAAGACACAGTAGCATGTGCCTTATACATTTTTTTTGAGACAGGGTTTCTTTGTAGCCTGTCCTGGAACTGGCTCTTGTAGACCAGGCTAGCCTCGAACTCACAGAGATCCGCCTGCCTCTGCCTCCCAAGTGCTGGGATTAAAGGCGTGCGCCACCACTGCCCGGCAACCTTACACATTTTTAATGGATATTTTTGCTTCTTTTGAGACAGACTCTTGTTATATTTAGCCAAGGCTGTCCTGGAACTCACCATAAACATGATATCACCATGCCTATATCTTTATATATCTTCTTAATTTTAAAAATATTACTATTTGTGTGTGTGTGTGTGTGTGTGTGTGTGTGTGTGTGTGTGTGTGTGTGTGTATTGAGGGTGGGGACTCACCTGTGTGCGACAGTGCAAACACGGAAGTCAGGGAACAGTTTTCAGGAGTTCCTACTCCTTCACTACGTGGGTCCTAGGGATTAACTCAGGGTTTCAGGCTTGAGAGACCAGAAGCCTCTTTCTTGTTGAATCTCCTCTCCAGCAGCCCCTTTATGCATCTTGATTGCTGCTTCACTCTCCTTCTCCCCAAGCATGGACCCTGAAAGGAGCTGCGAGTGAGAGGAGGTGATTCCTACTGCCAGGATAAAGGAGAGTCCACTTTGTTTTTACCAACATCATAAAATTGTCCAGTAATTCTAAGACGAGCCATCCTAGCCTTTTAAACCCGCATTAACCCCAATGCCTTGAAAACAGTGCTTCAGGGAAGTGCAGCCGGTTATGTTAAAAAACCCTTTTCCCTCCCTCCTTTTCCTCTCCCCTAATCTATGCAAAGAACAAATCCACTTTGAAAGAAATATGTTTAGAGTGGACAGCGAGACCACAGAGGGATTTTCTTGGCTTCTTTGAATGTTTACTGCGTTTTCTAAATATCATTTAACAAACACTGTCATCATAAAAATAGTAAAGGAAAACAGCCAAAGAGCATGATTTAAAAGGAGATTGGTGTTCCCAGGGGACTTAGCATGCAGCCCCTTTCTCTCTTAATTCTCCTTCTAGCCAGGCCTTGAGGGAGCCTGCCGCTGCTGTAGGAGCGCTGTGTCGTTTGCGGAGATCTAGGAGCCAACTGTGACATCCTCAATGTCTTCCATCGTGAGTTCTGGGGAAGAGAGAAACAAGTCTCCAGACACGACAAAATTAGTAAACCCAACTGCACCTGGGCCCTCTGTAGCAGCCGTTGCAAAGACCATCTTCAAGTAAGGCTCATTACCTGAGCCTTGATCACCTTCCTCCAAACCAGCAAAGAAATCTGACTTTCTAGGAGTCCCCAGGAAGGTAGAGTTTACTGACTGCTTTCGGGAAGTCAGATACACTCCACAGAACGTACATGTGGTTCGGTTGGTAAAGCGCTTGTCTGGAACGCACGAAACCCTGGGGTCAATTCCCTGCATCACATAAGCTAGGCGTGGTGCCCACATCTGTAATCTCAGCACTAGGAGGTGAAAGCAAAAACATCGGAATTCCAAGGGCATCTTCAGCTACATAGGAAGTTTAAGGCCAGCCTGTGTTACATGAGATCCTGTCTTTGAAAAAAGAAACTGGGGGCTGGCTCTACAGTTAAGAGCACTACCTGCTTTTGTAGAGGACCCATGTTCGACTCTCAGCACCCACATGGTGGCTAACAACCATCTGTAATTCTAGTTTTAGGGGATCTGAAACTCTCTTTGGTCACCATGGGTACCAGGTATGCATGTGGTGAATACAAACACACATGCACACACACACACATATGTAGGCAAAATTACCCATCCATATAAGATAAAAATAAATCAAACAAAGAAAACATAGTAAAGTGTCCCTGAAAACAACTGCATACATTGGATATGGTGGTGCACTCCTAGGATCCCAGCACTTGGGAAGCTGAAGCAGAAGGGTCCCAAGTTCTGGGCTAGCCTGAGTTACAAAGTAAAACCCTACAAGTGAATTAAAAACCAGCATAGACTCTGCTCTTTCCTTAAGGTCTCTCTTCTAGCAGCTGTTCAATGCCCTTTCTCCTTCACCTGTATTTCTCCAGGGCCTTCTGAGTCTTACCTTCTCCTAACCCCCACCCAGCATGCACAACCTGGTATAAATGTCTAGCTGCCACCCAGATTGTAATCTAACTATCTTAGCTAGGTTTCTGTTGCTGTGATGGAATGTCACGACCAATAACAACTTGATGGGGGAAAGGGTTTATTTCAGCTCAGTTTGTAGTTCATCATCCAGGGAAGTCAGGGCAAGGACTTATGGGCAGGAGTTGATGCAGAGGCTATGAAGGAGTGATGCTTACTGGCTTGCCCTCCATGGCTCTCTCAGCCTGCTTTCTTATACAGTCTAGGACAACCTGCCCAGGGGTGGCATGACCCATAGTTGGCTAGGCCCTGCCACATTAATCAATCAGAAAATCGCCCACATATTTGCCTATTGCAGAGGCTGGAGGACTATCTACAAGTTCAAGGTCAGCCTGGTTACATAGTTACTCTCTCTTTGTCTTTGTCTCTTTCTATATATCTATATCCATATATCTATCTCTCTATATATATCAGGCTAAAAAAAAATCAATGTGAAACATGTTCTTTCCTCCTACCTCAACAAAAATACCTTAGAACAACCTGGAAGCCCAGGTGGAATTTATAATTCTTGGACTCCTTAGAGCTCCTTGCCAGAAGGTGGGGGTGAGAAACAACAGTAACAAAAAGTCTTCACAAAAGAGGAAGTAAGAGGGTGGTGAAGAGTTTCGAGAAGGTCACTGGTCATCCTTTCTCTACAGCTATGGCTTATGTGCAGCCAGACTTGTGAGAAGGAAGGGACGCTCGTGGTCAACAATTGGTCACATTCAGGTTGTGTGGTAGACCAGATGGCCTAACTGCTCCTTAGCAGATTGCAAAACAGAAAGGGCTGAGATTACAGTGTCCTAGTGATAGAGGATAGGAGGGAAACAGTGTGCCCTGAAATCAGGGAAGGTGTCAAGCCTTCTCTCCTGCCCTATCTTGCCTCCCAGGATCTAAAAGCCCTCCATGAGGCTAACACCATGGGGCTTCGGCCAATGAAAATTAAAGTGGGTGATAAGCTAGGTGCACATGCACACCAGCAGCCTTATGTCAGGCCTAGTCTTCAAAAGGAAATGTTTGGGGGTGAGGTGGTGGGAAAATGTCATGGGGAATTTGAAGCCTGACCTTTCCCAGGGGTCATGCATGCACGCAGACATACACAGAAAAGGGAAAAGGGTAGAGGACGGGGAGAGAGAGGAAAGAAAGAAATAAGCAGGTCTTCTTACTAGAGTCTGGCCTCCAGGATTCATTTTGCTTCAATTCCCTTTTGACATGACTTATGGGACAAGATTCTCCCTGCAGCCTCCTAGCCAGAGACTCTAACTCAAGCTTATATGTCCTCTTTCTCACTCTCTCTCTCTCTCTTCTTTTTTTTTTGTTTTGTTTTTTGAGACAGGATTTCTCTGTAGCTTTGGAGCCTGTCCTAAAACTCCCTTTGTAGACCAGGCTGGCCTCGAACTCACAGAGATCCGCCTGCCTCTGCCTCCGGAGTGCTGGGATTAAAGGCGTGCGCCACCACTGCCCGGTTCTCTCTCGCTCTCTTAAACGTGTATTCTGTAACATCCCCGCAAGTCCCAGAACAGGTCATACTCTACCTTTATGCTTGTTTTGTTTGGTTTCCCATTTTACTTTGTTAATAGCCTCATTATGTGTCCCAAGATGGCCTTGAATTTACTATGTACCCAGGGCTGACCCTGAACTTTCCTCTTGCCTCAGCATCGTGGGGTTACAGAGATAAAAGGGTTCCATGTAACAGTGCCAGTTACAATATAGAACACCCATATTTTAATCTGCTAAGTCTGGTGATGCTGAGTCCTCAAGTCTTGGGTTATCTCTGGTTTCTTCAGTGACAAAGCTCTGAATATGCACCAGGGGGACCTTGGGGCCACCGGAAAGATGTGGGCTCAGACCACACAAAAAACGAAGAGGGAAAAGTCCAGCTGAAATCGACAAGGCCTTGAATGGGCTGTGGTTATGCCTCAATTGGTAGAGTGTTTTGCCATGTAGATGTGAAGCTTTGGGTTTGATTCCAACATGAAATAAAATGTATTCCCAACACTGAGCAGTAGAAGGAGGAGGAGGTGGCTTAGTGGCTAAGAGCATTGGCCGTTTTTCTAAAGGACCTGTGTAACTGAAGGTTTCTTTCCCACCCGCCAGTTCCCAAATAACCACTCTGAGGCTTAATATTAATTACAAACTGTTTGGCCTATCAGCTCAGGCTTATTTTAACTAGCTCTTACTATTTAAATTAACCCATTTCAATTATTTTATATTTTAGCATGAAGCTCGTGGCTTGTTACTTCACATCTTGCTTCTCAGGCAGCTGCTGGCATCTCTCTCTATCCCACCTTTCTCCCCATACTCAGTTTGGATTTTCCACCTAGCTGTATTATGCACTGCTATAGACAAAAGCAGCTTTATACCTCAACCAATAAAACCACACATATTTGCAGCATACCGAAGGACATCCCACATCAATCTGTGTTCAATTTTCAGCATCCACGTGATGGCTCACAATTATCTATGACTCTAATTTCAGGGAATCTGATGCCCTCTTCTGGCCTCCTCAGGCCCCAGGCATGAATGAGGTGCAGACACACAGGCAGGCAAAACACCCATAAACGTTTGAAAAGTTTATGTTTTTAGAAGCAGGAGGATCAAGAGTTCAAGTCTAGCCTTGTTACCTAGTGAACCTGAGCCAGTCTTTGTGAGATTCCCTTTCCCCCAACTCCCCCCTCCCCAAAGCAGTAGACAGTAGAATAGTGGTTTACAGAAAGTGGGGAGGGCTCAGAGAGAGGAGGGATGGACAAAGATGGTTGATGGAAGGCCCAACATGCTATATTAAGAAAATACAGGTACCAGGAATGCAGAGGAAGAATAATTTCTATGCTAATTTCCATGATAAACAATCAGTAACAGTATACTTCAAAGTAGTAGAGAGATGCTGGAGAGAAGACTCAGCAGTCAAGAGCACTTACTGCTCTTGCACAGAGGACCTGAGTTCAGTTCCCGGCCCCCACATTACAATATAATGGGGCTTGAGAGATGGCTTGGTGTTAAGAGCGCTGGCTGCTCCTGCTGAGAAGCCCAGTTTTGTACCCCAGCACCCACATGGTGGCTCACAGCCATCTCTTATTTCAGTTCCTGGGGATCTGATCCTCTCTTCTGGCCTCTGTGGACACCAGATCCATACGGTGCATATACGTATATGTAGGCAAAACACTCATACACATGAAATAAAAGCAAATACATCTTAAAGGAAATAGATACTATTGAGAATATATCTTGAATCACTTCCACAAACATACATTTTTTTCCATGTAGACCAGGCTACCCTTGAATTCACTATGTACCCGAGGCTAACCTTGAACTCCCAATTCTCTCTCTCTCTTTCTCTCTCTCTCTCTCTTTTTTTTTTTTTTTTTTTTTGGATTTTCGAGACAGGGTTTCTCCGTAGCTTTTGGTTCCTGTCCTGGAACTAGCTCTTGTAGACCAGGCTGGCCTCGAACCCACAGAGATCTGCCTGCCTCTGCCTCCCGAGTGCTGGGATTAAAGGCGTGCGCCACCACCGCCCGGCTCCCAATTCTCTCTTATCCTCCTCTCAAGCTCTGGGATTGCAGGTATGCAGCACCATGCACAACTTTTTGAAGAATGTTTTATTTTTATTCATATGTATGTCTGTGTGTGCCATGTGCTCCAAGAGGCCAGAAATGGGTGTCAGATTCCCTGGAACTACAGTTACAGACAACTCATAGCTGCCTGATGTGGGTGCTGGGAACTGAACTCAGGTCTTTTGGGAGAACAGTACTCGTTCTTCACTGGTGAACCACCTCTCTAGCCACCAACATGTGCAACTTTTATGTTTCACTTGAACATTTAAAAAAAACAAGCAAGCAGGAGCCTCTGTCCCAATACAGTAGAGTGTTTCCATTCAGGGGACTTGGATGATTTCTTTCCAGCCATACATATGCCATATCAGAATACTTATTTTGACTACCCATCAAGAAGGCAAGCTCTTGACACCAGGAGATAATAACGCCCACTTATCAAACCTCTCCTAGTTGCTAAGCATCGTGTTAGCTGTTATATGTATGTCATCTCCCTTCTTCCTCACTGTATCCATAATAGCTCTTTCTCCTCCTTAAATGCAAAAATGAGATGTTAGGCTGTGTCCGCCTGGTCATGAACGTGGTAAGCTGGAAGAGCTAGGACAATGGGATGAGGATGGAGATCAGTGATGATGAAGATTCCTAATACAGGTCGGGAGTATACTAGGTGACAGCTAGTTTCCTAGGGATGCTATGTTCACTATTTTGGCTCAAATTCTCATTAATATCATTTTAAAGTAGTATAATTGGGTGAAAGAACACGTGCTTAGCATGTGAAAGTTCCTGGTTTCCACCCCCAGAATTAAACAAATAATAAGGTTAGGTAGATGACTCAGTTGGTAAAACCCTCACAACCATGAGGCCCTGACTTCCATCAGAAACCACATGAAAAGTCAGGTATGGGCTGGGCATGTGGCACACACCTTCAATGCCAACACTCAAGAGGCAGAGGCAGGAGGATCTCTGTAAGTTCAAGGCCAGCTTGGTCTACATAGTAAGTTCCCTCTCTATGTGGGGCTCAATATTCAGGTAGGGCTCTATAGAGAGACCCTATCTCAAAATAAACAAACAAACAAAAAGTAACTAGAATTTTTTACAGAGTTGTGCATGGTGACATGCCTGGGTGGAGAGAGGAATATAAGGTGGACGCGAGCTCACGCTATCAATCTGAGGATCTGTAGAGGCAGGATACCCCATCTGGTCTGAGGACTTCATAGAGATAGGAACTAGTGACTGGCTGCTCTGCTTCTCTGATCTTTCACCCCCTAATATCTGACTCCGGGTTTTTATTACAAAGACCAATTAGAATGCACGCTACACCTCATTCTTCTCGTTGTCTTCAAAATATAAGTCTGCTTCCTGGGAGTGTCTCACGTTTTCGTGCCCACGGTGTGTGTCTCTCTCTATTCCTACAGAGGACATATGGGGGACGGGGCAAGGGGCTGGAGCGTGGTCATTAAAGAGTGTGCATTCAGAGTTGTGGGTGCGGCACAGATGGTAGTGTTTCACACATATATGTACATCAAACAAATCAACTGTCATAGCCGTGATAGCTACTGATTTCAGTACCTAAATCCAGCACGATTGGGGGTTCAACTCTAAAGACAATCAGATCTGTCCAGACATTTGCTAAGGTTTGATTATCAATTATTTCTGATACCTAGGACACTGTTCACGTCCTATGTCTCTGTATCTTTGCCGCTGTCACTTTTGCGTGCATTGTTTGTGAGCCGCTATTAACCACAGATATGACAATTAAAGCCGGAATTGTGTCGCAAGGCTGTGAAAAACCATCACACAGAATCTGACCCCTGGCAGGCTCTAAGGGAAGAAGAGTCCTAATGAGCTCTGACTCACTGCTGGCTTCCGTGGAAAGGTACATCACTGAAACTCATTAAGGCTGCTTCCAGTGAAGCAACCCACCGGATACGCTCACTCCTCGGAGCCTGCAGAAACTCGGGCTGACAATCTGTCTCAGGCAGCTAATGATGGAGATACACATGCTGGAATCTTGGGCTTTTCCAGATTGCCTTCAATACTCCAAATGCCAAACCATCAGAAGTGAAAAAAAAAATTCTTTTTTTGATCATCCAAACACAGCAACATAGGGATGGACGTACAGACTGGGAGATGACAGTTAAGACACGTATGGTGCGTGCCTCTTTGTCTTGTTGCTTGCTGTGGGCTTGTTGGCATCGTTAACTGACTCTTCAATCAGAGACAAATTGCACTAGAGGGGAAGTGGGTGCAGTCTTAACTAACCGTGGCATCACCAGACACTGTTAACCCAGGCTGGAGAGAGGCATCTCACGGAATGACTTGTAGCTAACTGGGCTGGCTTTCTGGTGCCTTCCTGAGCACTTGTAGGGGTTTCTGGTGTTGCAGGGACATCTTTGGAACCATCTTCACTGGGAGAAGAGCTCATACTCCGGCAGAGCAGATTTTATGTCATGTGCTTAGGTAACTGACGATGCAGGATGTGTTTTATGGAAATAACACATGACAGGTTTGGGATGTGGCTTAGTTGGTAGAGGGCGTGTTTAGCATGCACAGGACCTTGGGTTTAATCCTCAATACCATATGAGTCACAGGGAACAGCAAACACCTCAAATCCCAGCACTTGGGAGATGGAGGTGGGAGGATCAGAAGTCCAGGTCTGGGACGCAAGATGGCTCAGCAGGTAAAGGTGATGCTCTAAGCTGATGACCTAAGTTGGATCTCTGCAACCCACGTGGTGAAAAGTGGGACCTTACCGCTGCAAGTTGTCCTCTGACTGCACATGGATGTCATGGCACACACATGCCCACATACACATACTTATGAATAGGTATAATTTTTAAAACATATCTAAGGTTACCCTTACCTACATTGTAAATTCAAGGCTAACCTGAGCTATAAGAGATCCTATCAGGAAAGGTTAAATAAATCATGTGTTCAGTGTTTGTCTCCCTTCTTTTTGTCTTCTCCTTTTTTCAAGACAGGATTTCTCTGTGTAACAGCCCTGGCTGTCCTGGAACTCGTTTTGTAGACCAGGCTGGCCTCGAACTCACCTGCCTCTGCCTCCTGCATGCTAGGATTAAAAGCATGCACCACCACCCAGCCATGACTTTTCCCTTGTCTCCCCACATGCCTTCTTTCCATGCCACTGTGTGCAGGCCAGTCCAAGCTTCCAATACCCTCTCCTGGCACACATCACGGGTAGAGGTCTGGTGAGCTGCATCAACTCTGACCTCTTTCCTACCTGAACCCGCTGCAGCCACGGTCATTTCACAGTGTAGTATCAGTCATGACTTCCAGCCCTCTCCACTCAAGACCCAAGGCTGCTTTCTCCCAGAGGCATGGACAGTAGAGGGCCACGTTCACTCCTCTCCTCTCTGTCCCAGCATTCTCTCCCACTCTCCTTCCTCTCCACCTCCTCCACTGCTGTCTGTCCATGCTCTGCGGGAGGCTTTCCCACAAGCCACAAGGCATCCTCCCCTGGTGAACCCCAGCCATCTTTTGATCTCAACCCCAGTGGCCATCTCAGAGGGTTCCCCTAAACTTTCAGGATTCTGTTAATCCTTCTTGAACCCGGCTTGTGTTTCTTCCATTTAAGGCATGTGTTAACTTATGGTTTTATAGGTTCTTTGGTTAACACCAGTCTTAGTTAGAAAAGTAACTAAGACAATATTTCTATTGCTTCCAGCCAAAGGATTACAAAGTTTTATGTGAGAACAGAAACTTCTTTGCATATTTAGAGGGAAAGTGATCTTTTCTGATGTACACAGATAAGAGGACTATTTTAAGTTAGACTCCTAAAATAATTCCTTTTTCTCCAGGTGTATTAAGTCTCTGAGTTCATTGCCAGAAGGTGTTCAATTCTTAGTTGTCCTATCTGGCAAGAGACAGGAGTGTGGATATTCTGAGATTAAAACGAAAAGAATCAGTCTCAGCTGTGGGTATGTTAAGTAAGAGCTGACACACAAAGAGGTCTTTGAGGGGCTGGAGAGATGGCTCAGTGGTTAAGAGCACTAGCTGTTCTTCCAGAGAACGGTGGCTCAATTCCCAGCATCCACATGGCAGCTCACAACCACTTATAACTCCAGTTCCAGGGGTTTTGATGCCTTCTTCTGGCCTTTTTGGGCACCAGGAACACATATGGTGCATAGACATGCATGCAAGCAAAATATCCATACCTAAAATAAAATAAGTTTTTTAAAAAAGTCCTTTGAGTCACCTGACTTGCCATCTCCCCCCAGTTAGAGCATCATTCCTCTTTGACACCACGAGAAGACGAGGAATTTGTGCTAGGTAGAAGCAACGATGCTATCAAACAATCAAAGGAGAAATGAAGGTATTTGCCTTCTTTCTCAAGGATTTAGCTGAAACCTTAGAGTTCCACTGTGTCCACTTTACAATTCACCTTCTCAGAGACTGAAGTATTTTTAGCAGAAGTCTTTGAGGTCTATTCAGGGTCACTGCCATGTTTACTACCATAGTGTGGCTCAGGAAGTGTGTGTGCGTGTGTGGTGTAGAATTCTTATTTTTATAATGATATCTTTGCTCTGTATTGATAGGAAGTAATAATCCAAATTGCTCTCCTAGGTATTCATGGACAGCGGCAGAGATAAAGAAGGTATTCTAATTTGGTGGTGAAGGAGTGATCATATTATCTTAATACCTGTTCCCTGTTTTCTCCAGTCCAGTATATTAGTGCCTGTATCTCCAACAGGGGTTTATTGGTCAAGGGTCTTAGGAAGACCATCCATGGAGAGCAGAGGGGCTGAGGACAATATAGTAGGAAAGGGTCTATGTCCATTCTTTTTTTCTCCACCCTTTTATTTAGTAACAAACTCCTACCCATGATCACTCACCGAGGATCACAAACTAATGTTTTACATGTCAAATTCATTCTTTAGATATGTTTTATTTGACTAGAAGTGTGCTAATTTTATTTTCTTTCATGGCTAGTTTTATTTATTTCTAAAGATTTGTTTGTTTGTTTTGCAGGGCTGTTGTGGCACAGAACTTTAATCCCAGATCTGAGAAGAGGACTTTCGACGATTGACTAATAGAGAAGGCATTTTCAAGTGGAATCAAAATTGTAGGTTTTTGGCCCCCGCGATGGTGGCTTACACCTTTAATCCCAGCACTCAGGAGGCAGAGGCAGGAAGATCTCTGAGTTCAAGGCCAGCCTGGTCGACAGAGTGAGTTCCAGAACAGCCAGAGCTACACAGAGAAACCTTGTTCTGAAAAACAAACAAAAATCAGAAACAACCAAACAAAAAACAAAACCAAAAATGGAGTGAAAAGGCAGCTGAGCCACAACTCAGGTAGTACTTGGTGACATTCAAGGTTATGAAGTTTTGCCTAATATTTGGGTAGAAAATTTTATTTTTATTTGTTTATTTATTGATTAATTTTTTAGATATCTTACTATTTCATTAAAAAATTACTCCAGCCTGGTCTACTGAGCTAGTTCCAGGACAGGCTCCAAAGCCACAGAGAAACCCTGTCTCGAAAAACCAAAAAAAAAAAAAAAAATTACTAATGAGGATAAGAATGCTTTCGCAGGATTATTATCCTGAAAACAACCTCGTGAGGGTGTCTGTTATGCAGACCAAATGACATTCAACTAGCTATCCTCCTGCCTCGGTGCCCTGGTGCTGAGATTACAGGTGTGCACCATTATGCCCATCTCTGTCCATTTTTTTGAGACAATTTCTATTTCTAGACAGTTTCTCTATGTAGCCCTGGCTTTCCTGGAACTCACTCTATAGACCAGGCTGGCCTTGAACTCACAGAGATTCACCTTCTGCCTCCCAAGTCTTGAAATTAAAGGTGTGTGCCACCACTGTCCAGTGTCTGTCAGTTTTTATTTTGGGTCTACTGTTTGTTTGTTTGTTTGTTTTTTAGATTTTATTTTAATTACATGTATGTGTGTGTATGCATGAGTACAGGTACTTGAGAAGCCACAGAGTGTTGGGGACTCCCCCTCCCCCAGTCAAATATTGAGTTACCGGTTGCTATCTGAGCTACCTGATGAGGATGCTGGGAACCAAACTGGGGTCCTCTTCAGGAGCAGTAGTACATGCTTTCAGTCAACTAGCCGTCTCTCTAGCTTCCTTTCTGTTTGTTTTTGATGCTGATAATTGGTTGATATTCGTTGTACACCCTTGGTTATAGATGCTGCAAAGGACTGCTAGTCTATCGCTTATCTGTTAACTTCATGACACCATGCACAATAAACATCCATGCTGTTTTCTAGAGTCAAAATCAGCATTTCTTCTTCTTCAAAATTTATACACTCTAAACTCATAGCCACCTATGAGTAACTCTAGTTCCAGGGAGCCTAACCCCTTCTGACACCCACATATTTGTTTAGGAAAGCCTTTTACCATTGATGTCACAAAAATGTTCTAATTTCTTCTGTTAGTTTTTACTTTATTTTTTATCTGAGATCTTTTGATCATTTATCCATTCAGAGAAAAGACCAGACAGGGCTTAAATTTATAGAGAGATTCACCTGTCCCTGCCTTGGAAACACTTGGATCAAAGACCTGTGCCACCACGCCTGGCAAGCTGAGTTTTTTTGTATTGTTTTTGTTTGTTTGCTTTTTGTTTGGGGTGGGTTGTTTTGTTTTAAATCAAATGAGGGCTTCCCGCATAATTCCAGGCTGGCTTCCTCAAACTTAACATATAACTGAAGATGACTTTGAACTCTTGATTTTCCTGCCTCCACCTCTCCTTGGTACCTTTGTTCCTCTGTCTTAATCGGCTGAATAGAACCCCAGTGTCTCACTACCACCCTCAAAGACCAGCACAAAGTCCATGTTTCTCTGCCTCGCCAAGCAGAGGTAAAAGACGGCTGGTGCTGGCTGAGCAGGAAGATAAACAAAGTCCCTGCAGTAAGGAGAGTCCATCCTGCAGCTTCCTGGGACCACGCAGTCTTTCCTTTCCTTCCAGGGTAGACTGTGTGAGTCACTAACACTGTAATGTATCTTTTCCTTGGGCTAGGCTGCCTGACTCATGGCATCCCTAAGAAGCTAGTCCCTGCTCCACAGCCTCGATACGCTGATTAGAAAGACAGTAACAGTAAGAAGCGGGAAGGGAGAATTATTTATTTGGTGTGACTACACCAGGAGGAAGAATGAAGGGTCTAGTGACAGTCCCCCTCCCCAACTCCCTCTCCAGCACCCTACATGAGATTTGGATTTAAATAGAGCAGGAGTGTGCTAACTAAGTCATCCTCTGTCAAGGGAGGTGTGGTCTCTCCCCTCCCCCCCCCCCCCACCGCCACAGCCTTGGTTTCAGTCTCTCCTGGAAGATAGTCCGACAACACTTGTAAACTTTGTATGGTCTCTTCATGGGGGACGGGACACGTTCCTCCTGTAGCTGGTAGCCTTTCCCTCCTTCTGTCATGAGACCCCTGGCTCGGAGGGCGCTATTAATCCTTTGGGGGACCATTCAGTAGTCCGAGAGCTAAAAGGAGGGGCACAAGTGTATCTAGAGTATCTTCACTCTCAGCGAGGTTGTTGTTGAGCCTCTTCTTGGTCTCTTTCAGATGTTCTCCTAACTATTCAAAGACAGATAGCTCTCCAGTTAAATTGTAGAACTAACTGGCAGAATCGTTTTGCTGGCCCATGTACTGAGGTGCCTACCCATAATTCCAGCATTTGGAAGTAGAGGCAGCAGGATCAGGAGTTCCAAGATTGTCATTGGTCATGAGTGGTAAGTTCTAAGTCAGCCTATGGTTACAGGGACCCAACTGGACCCCTCAGGTGCTGCTTTTCCCCCAAGGAAGTTTAGCTTTGTTCCTTCCCCTTCCCCCCACTTCCTCAGAGTCCCATGTTCCTGCCTAGCAATGCAGGATGCCCCCTCCCCTACCACCCCCCAGGGATTAAGCGACTGTCTGACCACAGGAAATGCCCTTCCCTTCCTCAGAAGGGATCCTGACTCTGCCTCACGGGCCTAAATTCCACAGGGCTCCTACGGTGTTGCTATCCGCGTATTCATCCGCAGCATTTACACCTCTCTTAATAAATCTCTATTCCCCAAAGTGCAGTGTGCCTCAGTGTCCCCCTTAAGCTCCAAACTCCCACTAACAAACCTCTAAGACTGTGCCTGACTGGTATGTCTAAATGTTTTTCATAGTAATTTCTTTGTTAGCTAAAACTCGAGCTATTGTGGCTGTTGCTAGTCTGTGAGTTGAATTTTAACTTTGGATTGTGTTCGGGATCACTTCTGATTTATGGTGGTTCTAGCTCATTTAGCTTATGAGTCTGTAATTTCTCTGTTTGAGCCACTTAATCTTTGTCTCATGCTCCCTAGGAGAGCTCTGAGAGCTCCAGAGTTTCCAGATGATTCTATTTGTTTACCCACATCTTTTTATTATGAGTTGTGTTCCTTCCCACAGTTTGCATATTGAAGCCCTAATGACTTTGGTGTCAGTCTGTAGAGATGGGGCCCTGAAGGGGGGGGTGGTTCAGATTAGATGAGGGGCTCAGGGTGGGATGTCCGTCATAGAGCACTTGCCCACACGCCTGGGTGCTATCTCTGGGAGAAATTCAAAAGGAAATTAGACAGGCTATGTCAGAAACAGACTCCCTTGAGTCTTTCCGAGGTGTCAGAATCACTAAGTAACGATGAATTCACTGGGTATGTGTATCGCTTTTGCTGGGAGCAATTTGTCAAGATTTGGCCCTGACGCCATAAATAGCTGGCTGAGGCTGCAGGTTCTTCACTTCCAGCCTTAAGGACCAATGCTAACTGTCAGAAGACTTATCACAGGAAGCTGTATCTGTGGGTTACAGAATGGTCGCCGAGGGTAAAGGGCCACAGCAGAGTTTGAGGAGTTTCAAAGGGACCGACTGAGAGGCAGAACGGGAAGGGACAGGATGTCAGCGGAGTCTCAGCAGGGGCTCAGCAAAATAAATCCAAGGCTTCTGCTTCTGCTTCAGCCGGGACTGCATCGGGAGACTGGATCAGAGCTGTGGGGCCACAGAGGGCAGGATCTGATGAGAGTGCAGCGGCTGCATCAGGTGACTGGATCAGAGTGGTGCGGCGTCTCGGAAGTGTGAGGTGTGGGGCCACAGAGGGCAGGATCTGATGAGTGTGCAGACGAAAGGCAATTCAGGGGAGTGGAGCCAACAGTGAGAGCTCAACTGCAAACCTTGAGACAGTGAGAGTCCTCTGCTTCTTTGTCCCTTGAACATACACTGGGGGGTCAGGACAGATCAGTGTGGGGTTGATCCCAGGCTTCCGTGTCCTCTCTACGGGGTCCAGGTGAGGGAATCAGGCCCTTTTATCTCTTCATTCTGGTGAGTCTGGAAAATTCTTGGACCTATTTTTCCTACTATGATTTTTATACTTTTCGTTTCTTTGAGACATGGTTTCTCTATGTAACAGTCCTATCTGTCCTGGAAATTGCTATGTAGACCAGGTTGACTTTGAACTCACAGAGATCCGCCTGCCTCTGCTTCCTGAGTGCTGGGATTAAAGGTGTGTGCCACCACCGCATGGCAGATTTTAATATTCTTATTCAGTCCCAATTTACACAGTAAACTATACCTGTGGCTACAAAGGATGAAAGAGGTTGTAACAGAGTTCAAAGAGTTTCAAAGAGATTCCTTTTTTGTTTTTTAGATAGGGCTTCATGTATCAGGTTGGGCTCAAATTGGCTATGTAGTTTAGGAGAATCTCGAACTTCTGCTCCTCCTGCCTCTACCTCCCAGGGGTGCAGGGCCAACAAGCCTGGTAATTACTTCCAGTATTTGCCATGGTGGGTATAGATCCCAGGGCTTTGCGTATGCTAGGTAGGCACTCTACCAACTGAGCCACATCCCAGCCCCCAGCCCTTTCCCTCCAAGTCTTCCTTTTTATCTT
This sequence comes from Microtus pennsylvanicus, assembly GCF_037038515.1. NCBI lineage: Eukaryota > Metazoa > Chordata > Mammalia > Rodentia > Cricetidae > Microtus > Microtus pennsylvanicus. The sequence continues at coordinate 50,343,300 of NC_134581.1, forward strand.
TGACTCTTAACATTTTCTTCTGTGAGACTTGATGGGGGTTGTAATGCTTCTGAAGGTAAGCTCCATAGGCAGGCAGACCCTTGACTGTCAGGATCAGGTATGGGAGAAGCCTCTGAGAGCAGGGACTAAACAGAAGAGACTCTCTGGAGGAAAGGTCTCCTTGTACCAGCAGTACCACAAGAAGACCTGGCCTGACTTCCAGCACCTCAGACAAGACCTGAGGGCATTTCAGGTAAATAGGCTCATGCCTGAGTTCCCAGTAAGAGTCGAATAAGAGACTTCCTGCGTCCAAAAGTGTCTTCTCCACGATGGTCGGAACAGTCTACACATCAGCCACTGGCTTCTCTGTTCACCACTCTACTAATGGTTCTCATCAGTGGTACCCAGGATGAAGGCAGTGCGGTTCCCAAGGCCAATAACAAGGTTTGGTCTGGCTCTGACTCCTGAAGCATCCATCACCTGCCTCCTTTGCACTGTGCTCCAGAGATGCCGGCTTCCTCTGCTCTTTGAACACAGAGCTGACACCTGGCCCAGGCTCTTTGTACACCAATTCCTGCTCTGCCAAGAACTCCTCCCTCTAAATCTTTGCTTCTTTTCCATTTTTCTGTTTTTATTATATTAAGTACATATCAATGGATTATATAATGTATAAACACAGACTAATGTGATAAATATATACTAATGGGTTGTAATATGTAAATATATACTAATGGGTTATATATACACCCATGTATATAAACAGATACTGGTGAGTTTTATATACATATATAAATGCAAACATATATTAATCTGTTATATAATATATAAATGCATACTAATGTATTATATATAATATATAAATATATGCTAATGGTTCTTATATGTATATAAATATATACTTATGGGTTTCATTATGACATTTCATTTATGTATATGATGTATTTTGATCATAATCAACCCTATTACTTCTTGTGCTCCTCTGTGGTGGTTTGAGTAAGAAATATCCCTTATGTTCATATCACTTGCATGAACACTTACTTGGTCCTGCCTTGGTAGTACTGTGTAAGGAGGTTCTAGAACCTTGAGGAGGTGAGCCTCGCTGCTGGAAGAAGTCCTGGGGGTGAGCTTTGAGGGTTTACAGTATGACCTCACTTCCAGTTCACTTCCTCTGCTTCCTGGGTGTGGATAGAACTGTGACATCTCCGCTCCTTGAGACAGCTGACGTCTGCCATGGATGCTCCCTCTGTAACTGTGAGCCCAGATAGCTCTATCTTTGATGAGTTGCTTCTGGTCTTGGCATTTTATCAAGGCAGCAGAAGAGTCATTGATACAGCCTCTCACTCTTGGATCCCCTCCTCCCCCCCCCTTCCATGTCCCTGTCTGTGAGTGTCATTTGGATTGTGTACAGTGGGATGGCTGAGGGCAATTTTGCTTTTTCCTCCTGAAGGTGCTACTAAGATGTCATTTCCTTTGAAAGAGCAGTGTTGACATTTTGACCTAGGTCATCCAAGGCTAGCTGCTTCCCTTCCCTTGTTAGTGTCTGAGTTCTGGGCTACTGCCATTGTCTGGATCTTCCTCTAGGCTAGGAAGTCTGTGAGGGCCAGGACCTCTTCCAGAACAGCCTGGCCACACAGCAGGAGTTGGGTGACTGTAAACGGGATAAAGGAATGTTCAGTCTGGCCAGTCAAAGAGTGGGAACACGGCTCTGGGGCAGCGTTAGACCCCTTCCCTTCAGAATCTCTGCTACTCCTCTTGTCCATCCTTGCTTGCTAAGAACTTCAGAAATCAATGTCTTTGCACATAGGAGAGAGAAAACCTCCTTACAGGCCCTGGGTCCAGGCCACTTCCTCTGTCACTGCCTCTATCTGTGATGATTAATCTCGGCCAACAACTTGACTGCATCTGGAATCAACTAAAACAGCAGCTCACCTGTGAGGGATTTTCTTGACTGGGTCATTTGAGATGGGAAGAAGCACCCTAAATCTAGGCCACAGCTTTTTGAAAAGGACATGGAAGTAGGAATCTTTTGGTTTTGGTGGTGTTTATTTTTGTTGGTTTGTTTGTTGTTGTTTTTTTCTTCACTCTTGAAGGCAAGTTTATCTCTCTTGTTGCTGAGGCATTCCTTTGCTGGTATTAGAACCTTTGGGATTCCAACAGAGACTGGGAATCCTCTGGGACTCCAAGACAAGAGCAAGACTGCGGAGACCCCCAGTCCATGGACTGAAAAACTATGGGCTTATTGGCCTTTTCATCAGGAGACAGCCATTGTTGGACAACCCGGACCACAGCCTGTAAGCTGTGCTAATCGACTCCATTCCTTACACACACACACACACACACACACACACACACACACACACTCGTTCAGGTCTGTTCCATACGAGAGCTCTAACTGACACAACACTCACTGCAATTCCCCTCTCTAAGGCAGCCTTGACCCGTCCTCGGGGCATCATGGATGCAGGCACACATTCAGTTGTCTAGACCATGGGTACCCTGGTGGTTGATATAGATTGCTAATTTGGCCCATCTAGGAGCATGTAGGAGACAAACCTGTCTTTGAAGACATTCCTGAAGAGGGCTGCCTCACCTTACTCTAAATGTTGGCATCCCCATCTCAAGGGCTGGGGTTCCACACTGAATATAGAGGCAAACACAACCTGATCACCAGCGTTCATTTCTCTCTGCTTTCTGCTGTGGATGCAAAGTGACTGTCTTGTCACCTCTGCCACCATGCCTCCTCTGTCGCGATGGACTGCACCTTCAGTGTGAGCTGAAATAAATTCTTATCCTTTTTTTTTTTTTAAGATTGGTTTGCATGCACAGATGTATGTGCGCCACATGTGTGTCTGGTGCCTGAGGAGATCAGAAGAGGGCATCAGATCCCCTGGAACTGTGTTGTCATACAAAAGAGTTCCACACTAGCCCAGAATGGAGTATAATAAAGGTTTATTTCTTAGGGGCAAACTCACAGAAAGAGTAGTGATCCTCAGTCCTCTGCGTGCTCTGGGAACTGGAATTGAAGCCAGTAGCCAAGGGGGCAGGTCATACATACTTTATGTTTGCATTTATAGCACATGAGACCACTCCCAAAGTGGGTCAGTATCTGCGTTACATAATTGAGAGTCACCGTGTGAGGGTTGGGAACCAAGCCTGGGTCCTCTGCAAGAGCAACAAGTGATCTTGACCACTGAGCGATCTCTCTAGCCCTCTGATTCACCTATCTTTGGCCAACTTCTAGGGGCAGTCATAATCGGACAGCTACTTGGCGGCCACAAGCTCTTACCGCTCTGCAAACTTCCCCACCTGCTTCATAGCAGGTGACTTGCCTTTTGTTCTCACAGCTTGACCTGGAAAGAGAGGATATAGTCAAGGACCTTTAGAGATAGGAGTTGTGAAACCACCGAGCATGAGGGCATTGGAGAGCCTGAGCCCCTAGAGGTGAAACTAAAGCCTTTTTTTTAAAACGGTTCTGGATGTCCTGGAACTCACTCTGTAGACCAGGCTGGCCTAGAACTCACTGAGATCCGTCTGCCTCTGCCTACAGAGTGCTGGGATTAAAGGTGTGCACCACCACTTCCTGATGCATTTTCTTTTCAGATTATTCTCATTGAAAACCCCAGAAAGAGCATTCCTCCCAAGTCAAGAAACAATTGGCTTCACATCTCTTCCATTCTTATGTCAAGGATAAAAGAATGATTCTTTGAGAAGTACTGGGGGGGAGGGTGCTGGAGAGAAGGCTCAGCAGTTATGAGCATTTGCCACTCCTGCAGAGGACCCTATGCACATGGCAGCTGACAGGCTGATTCCAATCCCAGAGGATCTGGTGCCCCCTTCTGGCCCGTCCACCGGCATTGCAGGCACACAGTGCACAAACTGGCTTAACACTCAGAAACATAAAATTGAAAACAAAAATGGAAAAATAAGCAGCTGTAGCTTTGTTGGTCACCATGATGGTGTGCTATGTGATGCTTTCCTGAAGGTATTCCATTTAGCCGGTGAACAGGTGAGGAAACTGAGGCTGGGGAATTGGATGTCAAGTAATTTTTTTCTAATTCATTTTGTCAGCAGTACCATCAGAATTATGATGTAGGTAGTACTCTCTATTTGGCGTACTGTTTTAATTCACTTACCCACACTAACTTAAAAAAAAAGCAGCCTTTATATAGCGAAAGTCACCCATTGTACATGCACAACTGACTGGTTTCAGTAAACTTAACAGAGTGGTAAAGCTATCACCAGAAATCCAGTTTTAGAACGTTTCCACTACCTCAAAATGTTCCCTCATACCCATTTTTGGTTAGTCCCCACTCCTACCCCAGCCCCAGGCAAGCACTGATCTATTTTCTGTTGCGGTAAATTAGCTTTTCCAGACACTTTACACAAATGAAACCCTGCTGTATCATCTTTCACTTTACTACAGAAATTCCATTTGTTTTCTGAGGCCCGTGTGGTCCGGTTCTCAACAAGCCGCTCAGAAGTGCGGCACTGAAAGCAAGGAACGAGGTCCACGTTCCTTCTGCTGAAGCCGGGGCTTCTGCGGACGCCATCCTAGGCACTACGGAGTAGTGGAGAAGCCGGGTCGGGTACGGTAGGGAAATCGCCACACATACTGATTTTTCTGTTCATTTTTTTCACAAACCATATGGAACAATCTATCTTAATCCATGGGCTTCTCCTCCAAATGGTTCCAGGAATGGCTCCTCTCCTGCCTGTGGTGAAGCATGCTTGTGATCCCAGCACTCAGAGGTTGGAAGCAGGGGGGTCTGGAATTTGAGGTCAGCTTGGACTGCATAGCAAGACCACACCTCCCCCCATACCCTTGTAAAATCAAGTGTGAACTGCAAATGGAAGCCCCCAGGCCAGTAAGAAAGCACTCCCTGTAGGAGGAAGTGAGAACAGGAAAATATGGAGTCAAGCCCATTCCATTTTTCCTGCAGCACACGCATATGCGGCTTCCCAAAACTTGAAAAACTGTACGTTGGTCCCGGGTCCAGCTAATAATCACAATTTTTAGGTCCTTCCTGTGTAACACAGTTGCTCTGACTTACCACTCTCCCCCCACCCCTTAATGATTAGAACACCTCTCTATGGCTAGTAGTATTGCTAGCTTCATTTTCCAAAGCATTATTGATATCATAGAAGAGGAACCACAAAACAAAGTTACCCAGAGTATCATTGTGGAGTTGTTGCTACTATAGACTTCTAAGTATATCTGTATTAAAGATATAGAAAGTATTATTAAGGTGCAGAAATTACTAATACACACAAACGTATATGGTCTGGAGTATGGCTTAGTGGTGGGATGCTTGACTAGTGTAATCCAGCATCAGAGAGGACAGCGAGAGAGAACATTGTCAGAACTGTTACAATACAGATAGTATTATTACAGAAATTGGCATACATGCCATTATTATAGCATATAAATTATCAGTTCACTGATGTTATCAATATATAGTATAAAAATTAGTACAGAAAAATTGTATCAGGGCTGGCAAGATGGCTCAGCAGGTAAAGGTGATTGTTGCCAAGTCTGAAAACCTGAGTTGGATTGTCAGGACAAATATAGTGTTGAACAAAAGAACCCACGAGCTGTCCTCGTGTGTACCGTGGCACTCAGCCCACATGTGCTGGGTGTACGTCCACACACACTCAAATAAACAAATACATACACAGATCAATGAGACTATGTTTTAGAGAAGGAAAAATAGTATAGGTACTGCTATTGCCTCTGCTCCCTCCCCCTCAAGAAAGCAGCCTTACAGACTTTGAACTAATTTATCAGATATTTAACAGGTAGGACTGGAGAAATGGCTCAGCAGGGAAAGATCATTGTTGCCAAGCCTGTGGACCCAACTTCAGCCGTTGGAATACATAAGGTGGAAGGAGAGAACCAACTCTCACAAGCTGTCCTCTGTGCATGCATGCATGTGCACATAAACAAAGTCTACAGCACTTTCTAGGTAAAGACAGGAAGACCAAGGTGTGGAGGCAAAGGCACAAAGACGGTGATAGAGGCCAGTCTTGGCTGTGGGTGAGCTCAAGGCCTCTCTGGGCTAGGTAGGTGTCTCAAATTGCTTTTAAAAAATTCTGTTCTTTTCCCTTCATGTGAACCCCTCAATCCAGAGGAACTTTGGTTTGCATCTTTCCTAGATTGCCCCTGGAATCCATTGCGGTTCTTGCTTATGCGAGTGTTAAAAATTCAGGAGCGACAAGCCCAGAAAAGATCCCGAAGAACCCCGAGTGTGTAAGAGCGGCAGAATGAGGTTGGGCCAGTTGGGGAGGCCCCTAATTGGTTATCTAATATCAACCAGTCAGCCCTAAAGCATACACACACACCACACTAAACAGACTCAGGTTCTACTTGTATATTTATTTGTAACTATAATGATTAAAGAGAAAGAAGCTTTGAATTTGAGGGAAGGATTTGGAAGGGATTGAAGGAAGGAGAAGGAGGGGGTGGGAAATGGGTGTAATTATAGTTCAATAATGTGAAGGCCCAAAAATGTGAGTCTATTGCCACCTGATAGTCAAGAGAGTTTGGAGATTGCTCAAAATGGCTGACAAATGTAGCTACAGGTCCCCACTCAGGATGTGGTTCCTTGGCTCTTTTGACATTAAGATGGCTCATACAAGTAGATCCATTCCATCCTGACAGGTAGTCAGCGTCTGTAACTTATTTCTGCTCCTTCTTTTGTAATAGGAAGTTACCTGGGGAGTAGCTGCTTTCATAATACTTGGTCTAGGGTAGCTTCACTGCCTAAACAACAGAATGCTAATGACTTGATGCCTCCAAGTGTTAAAGCAATTGACTGTTCACGTTGTCCATTGTATCACATTTTGTTGCCTTCTTCTGCCTTTTTTATTGGGGTATAAAAGTGTATTGAAAATTAAACATGAATGTTTTAGTGTTCCCTGGAATGCTCTCCCAGTACTATTCTTTGTTTTTTTTTATTATTTTATTTTGTTTTTTGTTTGTTTGCTTGTTTGTTTGGAGTCAGGGTTTCTCTGTGGTTTTGGAGCCTGTCCTGGAACTAGCTCTTGTAGGTCAGGCTGACCTCAAACTCACAGAGATCCACCTGCCTCTGCCTCCCCAGTGCTGGGATTAAAGACATGCACCACCACCGTCTGGATGTTTTATTATTATTAAATATGTCTTCATATTCTTTACTTATATTTCTAAATCCTCATGCTCCTATCCTGGCAAGAGGTGTTTTTGTTGAGCCTGGTCCCCAACACAATAAAAATAAAGCAAATTTAAAGATTTTTGTCGAACATTGTGACACAGACCTGATTCTAGCACTCAGGAGAGTGCGGCTGGAGGATGGAGGAGAGTTCAAGGTCAGTATGGGCGACGTAGCAGGACCTCAGTTCAAATAGAATACAACAATCTGTGAGCAGAAATTACTACCACATTTCTTTCTTTTAAGTGAACTAAGCCAGTGAAAATATAGAAGCGTCCCTACTTCAGCCTGAAGTTGCAGACCCCAAGGCATCCCTGGGCTTCTTTACCACAAAGGTTTCTTTGTGAACCCGAGAGCTAGCTGTCACCACTGCCACCAGAGGGAGGCTATTTACACATTTTGGTAGTTCTGACATTCTTGAGAGGGTTCATCCGCTCGGAACAGATCTTCTAGAAATATCCAGCATACCTTTTTGTTTTTAGATCAGCTTTTCCCTGTTAGTGTGTGGGTGTGGGGTGTACCTGTATAAGAGTATGTGGGTGTGTGTACCCATGCATGCACATGCACTCATGCATGCAACACTCACGCACATGCAACACACCCATGCATGCACATGGACTCACACATGAACATGCACTCATGCATGCAACACACCCACACATGCAATGCACCTGTACATGCACATGTACTCACACATGCACATGCACTCATGCATGCAACACACCCACACATGCAATGCACCTGTACATGCACATGTACTCACACATGCACATGCACTCATGCATGCAACACACCCACACATGCAACGTGCCCATGCATGCACATGTACTCACACATGCAATGCACTCATGCACACAACACACCCACACATGCAACGCGCCCATGCAGGCACATGTACTCACACATGCACATGCACTCATGCATGCAACACACCCACACATGCAATGCACCCATGCATGTACACCCACACATGCACATGCAGCGAGCAGGATGTTAGGTGTCCTCTGCTTTCTACCTTATTTCCCCAGAGTCTCTCAGTGAGCTGGAAGCTCACCATTGCAGTAAGGTTGGCTAGTCAGCAAGTTTTGGGGATCTGTCTCCCGCACTCAATTGTGAGGGTCACTGACACATGTGGCCATGCCCAGCTTTTAGTGAGTGCTGGGAATTCAAACTTTAGCCTTTATGGTTTGCAAAGCAAACAGTTCTCACTCAACCAGCTCCCTAGCCCCTTGCTCATTCTTTTCTTTCATTTATCTTTTTAAAAATACTTATGTGTATGTGTTTGTTCCCGAGCATATGTTTATGCAATATATGTGTGCATGCCTGAGGAAGTAGGAAGAGGCATTGGACCTCTAGGAACTTGAGTTCCCGGTGTGAGCCTCCATGTGGGTGCTCAGAACCCCAGACTCATCCTTCCAGTCCCCGATCTCTCCTTTTTATTAGTTCTGAATCTCAGTCCTTGGAGTAGTGTCATTCACAGTTAAAATAGTCTTTGCATCTCAATTAATGCCACCTGGAAACTCCTCACAGACATGCCCAGAGGTGTCTCCTGGGTTCTGTCAGGTTGACAATCAACATTAAACATAAAGGAAGTGGTCTCAGAAAATGCAAGTGAGAGCATGCAGGCAGAACATGGGACAGATTCATATCACCACCGTGGGCTACCAGGACGCAGTCCTGCATGAGGGGCGGGTGAGAGTGTGGCTATTGAGAAGTCTTTGTACCACAAGCTTCATCATTGTCTTGCCCAGAGGGAGAGGAGACCATGGCCTCCTGTCTGGCTTGGCTGAAGGAAGAACTGTGGGAGTTAGTGCCCCCTGTTTTGACTCTGTGGCTCAGTCACAGTCTCAACAGTCTCCTGTGTTCTGGAGCAACGGGATCTACTAAGTATAGCCTGAATACGGCAGAAACAGATGAACACAGACCTGCGCTGAGGGCATGCAGGGTGGATGAGCATTACTGGCTACAATTCCCTCCTAAGAGCCCTTGATAACATCTTGTTTCTTCCCAGCTCTCTCTAGACATTTTCTCCTTGCTGATAAATAGTGCTTCCCCTGTACCAGGCATCAGGCACCTAGTAAGCTTTTGAATCAATATCTGTTAGCTGTGGTCCTTAGAGGACCTGGAGTCTGGAGATGCAGCTGAGTTGGTACGCCGCTTGCCTCCCCTACATAAAGACCTGATTTTATCCCCAACATTGCACACAATCTAGTGTGGGGTGTATACTACCAAGTGCTTGGGAGCTGGAAGCAGAAACAGGAAGATCAAAGTTCAATGTTGTCCTTGGCTACACAGTAAATTTGAGGCTAGCCTGGGCTACATAAGACTCCAGCAAAAAAATAAATGAATGTCCGAACTGGGCTGTCTTAATATATCATTATGACAGAAAGCTCATCTTTCACAACTATTTGAGCCTATAGTGAACATTTTTAGATGCCAACTTAAAAATATACAAAGGGGAACACAGCTTTTCACAGTTCATCCCTCGAGTAAAGCAGCCAAAGATTTTATAAGCCAGCATCCTCGACTTCTGCTCCTCTTCACTGGGGATATGTCCAGGGTGGATAATGAGGGGGATGGGGCCTGGACAGGGTCGTGGGGAGACAGCTCCAGCACTTCCGTGGTTTCTCGGAAAAGATCTTGAGAAATAAATTTTAAAAAGGAAAATCAAAGTGAGGGATGCTATAGATAGAAAGTGAATTCGGCTTCTGGAATATCCAGATGGATGTGCACTGAGTATCCAGGCTGCACTTGCCAGCACAAGTAGACTGACTCAGTCCCGCTCAAGTCCGGATGCTGGGTGTGTGGCTCAGAGACATCCCGCCCCATCGGCCCCTATTATATCTGCTTGAGTTTCTTAAAGTCGTATCATTAAATTTTTAAGGATCAAATTACTCTGTGGTCAGTATTAGCTCTCCCACCCCACCCCAAAGACTCACTCTATTTTACCTCAAAGATATTTGGCAGGTTAACTGTGTTTTCTCTTCCATAGAATGCAATGAACATCACGACTTACACATCACTGTGGAAATACATTGAGGGCTCATTGTCACGTGGTCCCGCTAAGCCTGTGCTGATGGATATACCAACATTAAAGAGTGACAATTGAGATTCGTCCCTGAGGGGCTGGGAACGTAGTTCAGTTGGTAGAGCATTTACCTAGCATGCACAAAGCCTAGTAATGTGTAAGCTGGGCATGATGGTTTGTGTGTGAGCGTGCATGTATGTGGAGGGCATATATGTGCACTTGTGTGTGGAGATCAGAGGCCAGTCTCAGATGTCATTCTTCAGTCACTACCTAGCTTGTTGTTTTTGGTTCTGAAGCAGGGTCTCTCCCTGGAACCCACGGCTTATTGATTAGCCTAGGCTGCTAGGCAGGAATCTTGGGTGTTCTTGGTTCCATGTCCTCAGTGCTGGGATACCAAGCACTCACCACTGCACCCAGCTTTTTACATGGGTGTGTGAGATTAAATTTAGGTTTAAGTGGCAGGCATTTTACCAGCCGACCTAGTCCCCAACCCTCCCCTCTTCTTCCTGTGGGAGGAGCACACACGCTCCATCCTGACCGTTTCCAGATCTCAAAGTGTAGACTATGTAACTTACTATTTACCATTCTTTCATTGATATCCAGTGGTTTCTTGGTTTTGTGTCTATCCAAAACAAACATGTTAGGAATATTTCCTAACCGAGCCTCTCTGCTGGCGCAAAGAACTCCAATCAAACCAGATTAGACAGAATCAAAAATGTCCACGTTTAATGAATACCATGCTCTTGGGTGGTCGGGAGCATGAGGGGTGGGGTGGGGGAACAGAAGGAGAGAACCACGTGTTCCTTTTTTCTGGTGCAAGTATAAATACCCTGTGGGAGTGGTCCTGACCCTCCCCGGGGAGAGGTCAGCGCTTGGCACGCTGGGAGTTGGAGTCCAGACCATGGTAATTCCCAGGCCAGGGGCTGAGGTGACACTTCCAACTCAATATTACATTCCAGACTCTTTGGGTATAGGGGTGTGTTAGAGAGCCGGGGTTCTCACTTCTGACCAAACAAAACAGAGCAGAGAGAGAGGTCTCATTGCTCGCTATAGCACTGGCTGCTCTTCCAGAGGTCAGTTCCCAGCACCCACCTGGAACCTCTCACAACCACCTATAACTCTAGCTCTAGGGGATCTGATGCCCTCTTCCGGGCATCTTGGGTACCTGAATGTGTATATATGTGCACATAATCACAACATAAAACTAAACCTTAAAAACAACAAATAGCATTCAGACAAGGAAACAAACCTCCTCCCAGTGAAGTGAAAGCCGGCTTTTGATCCATGGTGTGGGAATAACACCACTTAAATATATTCTGAGTTTCATCATTTTATCCCCTCCCCACCCTGAGCCGGGCTCAGCGAAAGTACTTTGTGTTTGCGAGATTGATTCCTAGCTTACCTGAAATGATGGCCTCAAGAATCCATCGCAGGATAAAAATGGAGGCTCGTTCCTTAGGGACTGCCCACTAAGACGCAGAGCAAACACGTTCCTGCTGGGAAATTGAGATGCAGAAGGCAATACAAGCAAAAAAGCATTGCTTACCTGCAGATTTTATGCTGATTGGTGATTCCTATGATGCCCTTGAGTATGTGACAAAGCCAAAGTTTTAACTGAAGCGGCCAGCCGTGGTGACCCCGTGTAGGTGGGAGGCAGCTTTCTGTGGGTTTATTCCACTCTGTCCTCCCTCCTGCAGCTGTGAGAATTAACTTCATTGTCTATAAAATTAAACAACTCTTGACTCTCTTAGCTGAGGCAAGCTAAACCACAAGTGATTATTCTGGGGGCTTTCTTAAATGAGTTTAATGTAAAACCAAATACATTTCATGCCGCACAGCAATTACATATTGTTGCATACAGAGTAAGAAATTAGAAAGAATTTTTTAGATTTTTTCTACTTTTTAGACGTTTTCATTTTACTTCTGTGTATGTGTAAGTGGGTGTCCATGGAGGCTAGAGGAAGGCATCAGATCCCCTCAGAGCTGAAGTTACAGATGGCTGTAAGCTGTCAAACATGGGTGCTGCCAAACTCAGGTCCTCAGCAAGAGCAATATGCTTTCCTAACCACAGAGCCATCTTTCCAGTCCTGAATTTTCTCTTTTGTTTTGTTTCTACATTTTTATCCCTTTTCTTCCTGGTGCTTCATAAGAAGCATTGTACAGTAAAATTGCTAATTTCTTATAAATTTTACATAGAATGTGTCTTAGGGTTTCTATTGCTGTGAAAAAAACCCATAATCATCATAACTCTTTTTTCCCCTTTCTCTCTCTCTCTCTCTCTCTCTCTCTCTCTCTCTGTCTCTCTCTCTCTCTTTCTTTCTGTTTCTTGAGACCAGGTCTCTTTTTATAACTGCGGGTGGCTGTCCTGGAACTCACTTCATAGACCAGACTGGCCTTGAACTCAGGGAGATTCACCTGCCCCTGCCTCCTGAGAGCTGGAATTAAAAGTGTATGCCACCACCGCCCAGTAACACAGCAACTCTTATAAAGTAAAACATTTAATTAGGAGTCCTTGTTTTTTACTGCTGAGTAGTACTCTATATAAAAGTATATATTCCATACTTTCTTCATCCATTCTTCCATTGAAGGGCATCTAGGTTGTTTCCAGGTTCTGGCTACTACAAACAATGCTGCTATGAACATAGTAGAGCATATACTTTTGTTGTATGATAAGGCCTTCTTGAATTTTGCGTGCAAATGGATGGAAATAGAAAACACTATCCTGAGTGAGGTAAGCCAGACCCAAAAAGAGGAACATGGGATGTACTCACTCATATTTGGCTTCTAGCCATAAATAAAGGACATTCTATAATTAGTGATCCAAGAGAAGCTAAATAAGAAGGAGAACCCAAAGAAAAACATATAGGCATCCTCCTGAATATTAACCTTCAGCAAGCGATGAAAGGAGACAGAGACCCACATCGGAGCACAGGACAGAAATCTCAAGGTCCAAATCAGGAGCAGAAGGAGAGAGAGCACGAGCAAGGAACTCAGGACCGCGGGGGGTACACCCACACACTGAGAGAATGGGGATGTTCTATTGGGAACTCACCAAGGCCAGCTGGCCTGGGTCTGAAAAAGCCTGGGATAAAACCAGACTCGCTGAACATAGCGGACAATGAGGACTACTGAGAACCCAAGAACAATGGCAATGGGTTTTTGATACTACTGCACGTACTGGCTTTGTGGGAGCCTAGGCAGTTTGGATGCTCACCTTACAAGACCTGGATGGAGGTGGGTGGTCCTTGAACTTCCCACAGGGCAGGGAACCCTGATTGCTCTTTGGGCTGACGAGGGAGGGGGACTTGATTGGGGGAGGGGGAGGGAAATGGGAGGCAGTGGCGGGGAAGAGACAGAAATCCTTAATAAATAAATAAATAAAAAACATTTAATTAGGTTGGCTTACACTTTCAGAGGCTTAGTTCATCATCGTCATGGTAAGTGGGACATGGTGGTGTGAAGGCAGAGATAGCGATGGAGAAGTAGTTGAGTGTCTTACGTCTTGCAGGAAACAGGAAGTGGTCTAAAACACTGGGTGGTATCTTGAGCATATATGAGACTTCAAAGCCAGTCTCCACGGTGACATGCTTCCTGCAACAAGACCACGCCTACTCCAACAGGGCCACACCTCCAACAGTGTCCCTCCCTTTGAAGGCCATTTTCTTTCAAACCACCACATTGCACGGTAAATTGACTTTCTCTATGACATGAAATTGTAGATACTTCCCTTGAGGATTAGGGCCCCTAAATTCGAACCATTGTTTCCCACAAAGAAGCCCTTGTTCTAGTTGGGGACAGGTTCTAGCTTTGTTGCCTATCCTGCTTGCAACCCCTGGGCTCAAGCACTCCTGTCTCAGCCTTTCAAGCAGTTGGGATTGCAGGTAAGACCCCAGCCCTCTAACACCCCCATATTCAAGGAATCTGGGATGCGTGATTGAAAGTGTCACCCTAATCCCTTGCACCCACCCTTGGAGCAGGAATGCTGCCTTTGATTGTCAAGGTGACACAGCCTGTAGTTATCTAAAAAAGTCTCAGTTGAGGCATTTCCTACATTAGATTGGCCTGGGGGACTGTCTTGATTCTTAATTGATGTAGGAGTACCCTGTGGATGGTATCATCCCTAGACAAGCGGTCCTAGCCTATCTAAGAAAGGTAGCTGAGCAGGAGCCTGTGAATGAGCTGGCAAGCAGCTCTCCTCCATGGTTTCTGCTTTAAGCTCCTGCTTGAGTGTCTGTCCTGACTGCCCTCAATTGATGGACTATAAACTGGAAGTCATAAGCCAAATAACTCCTCCCCTCACTTAGGCTGCTTTTGTAGGGTATTTTGTCATAGTAACAACCAATTAAAAACGTAAAGTGTTGTTGTGATCGTTAATGTTATCAACTTAACAGGATTTGGAATAACCAGAGGTAAGTAATCTCCAGGTACCTCTGTGAGGGACTACTATCCTCTGGACATGTCTGGGAGGGGTTATGATGATTGAGGTGGAAAAAGGCGTCCTAAAAATGGGCTGTACCATTCTCTGAGCTTGGATGGACTAAAGATGAGGAAACAAGCTGTCTTAAAGGCCCCTCACTCTGTGCTGTTTCCCGACTGCTCCAAGCTCTGGCTGCTTTGGCCTCCCAGACATGATGGGTTATACTCTTGAACCATGAGCCAAAATAAATCCTTTCTTCCCACAGCTGCTTTTGTCAGGTGTATATATACATCAACAGGATAAGATACTACGAAGATCATATACTCCACTTGTCCAGAGCCAAGCTCTTGATTCCTGCCCCATGGCTGCTCTTCCCACAGAGTCCTCCACTTCAGAAGTGGTGCTATGATTTTCCCAGGTGCTCCTGTTAAAATAAGGCATGTCTTCTTTCCCTACCATATCACAAGTTTGGTTCTTTCTTTCTCTACATTACCTCCAGTCTCCTTTGATCTCCCTGCCCAGCCACCACCATGCTCCACGAGAGCAGCTTGAGACTCCTTCATTTGCTCCAGGAATTCCTTCTCAAAACAACCACCAGAGCCAACCGGACAACCCCCTCACAATGTGAGAAAGAGAGACAGAGTACCAGATATAGTTGACCCTAGTGAGGAGATTCGGTCTGTCAGAAAGTTCACAGATGACTTGATGATAGATACATAAAGGACTAAGCTGGGGGGGGGGTATTGTCATGGGTGTGGGTATATGTGCAAGCGTGTACATGTACGGCATGTATGTGGTAGCCCAGGGACAACTTCATATATTTGTCCTCAGACCTGGAAGTAGGCTAGGCTAGCTGGCCAAGGAGCTTTCGGGATCCCACCCCCAACCTGCCAAGGATCTCTGGGTTAGGGTTAGGGTTTCTCCACTTCCCGTCTTGCCATCACTGGGCTACAAACACACGCTGCTCTGCCCAGTTTTCTGTGTAGTTCGAGAGATACAAACGTAGGTCTTTATGCTTTGGAAACAAATGAGTTACTGACTGAGCCATCTGCCTAGCCCCAGAGCCATTTTTAATGTCAAGAGCTTGAGAAAAAGATAGGCAATCATACTTGACTCAGCTATGAACAATAGTCATGATATAAAATCATCGCTGATAATTGCTTTAATCAAAAGTCATTTGTCACTATACTGAGAAAGCTAAGGGAAGAGAAGCGTATGCGGCCGAAGGCAGGTCGAGCCTTGCTGACACTCAACATCTCATCCCGCCTTCGCTGGTAGGAGACCCATGGGGATGTATAATCATGAGAGATCAAGCAACATCCGTACCAGCACGCCTGGCTTTATAATTGAGCACATGTATTTCTTTGATGCAAGAAAAATGAAAAGAAATAAAATTTAGAGTAATGAGGCCGAATCAGAGAGCATTTTAAAAGAACATGCACTTAGTATTTGAAATTCCTGCTGCGAATTTAAGAACCCATGCCATCTTTCTTCTCAGGACACAGTTTCTCCGTCTCATCTCCTGCTTGCTCCAAAGGCGCAGATCATTGACCACACCTCACTTGACAATGGCGGTGCTAGGAACATTGTTTTCAGGAGGACTTAAGACCCTCATTTATTTAAAAGCGAATTCGGTTCAAAAGTCCATAAACTCATCAACTCCAAAGCGAATTGTTCCAAATGTTTTTTAACAACCTCCTGACAGGAAGAATGAAGATACAGCTTTAATGTCAGCTTTAACTCATTAAAAATAGAGGAGCTAAGCTAAAGACCTATTTTATTAATATAAGAACAATTTTCCAGATACAAAGAGCATTCACTTAACGCCTTTTTTCCCCTCTCTGTCTATGAAACAATCGCACAGATTTTATGGCGGGGAGAAAGACAGATGACTTCCCTTTAGTTAGCTATTTACAATCACAGTCAATGTCAAAGGCAGCTTTTCTCTTTCCGTAATTTTAGATAATTAAAATAATTACCCACTGAAGCACACTGCATGACTTATAACATGGTGGATTTCAGAGTTCCCAGTTGAAGACTGAGGCTCAAACCTTCAGGCTCTCACTGACTCGGTGATCTCAGGCAGATCTTCTAGTCTGTCTGAGACTCAGTTTCCTCCTTAGGTAGGAGGGATACACTAGGCACTCTGTAACTGTCCCTGTGGAGATTGTATCTGGGGTGTGTGTGCGAAGGGTAGGGTATGGGAACTAGAGCGGACCGTAAGATTTAAAAAAAGATTTGCTACTATGACGTGTTAACATTGTATGTGTGCATGTTTGTGTGGCAGACAGAGAAGATACGTGCACGTGGGTGCAGTTGCCTGAAGAGGCCCCCAGGGGTCAGTGTTCCAGGTGGTTGTGAGCTTCCTCATGTGAGTGTTGTTAACCAAACTCTGGTCCTCTGCAAGAACAGTAAGTTAGTTCTCTTAACTACTGAGCCATTTCTCCAGCCCCGACCATAATGTTTTTAATTGCATTGTTTGTTTCATTGATTGATTGTGTATGTGTGTGTGTGGGCGTGTGTTTGGGTCCTGGGACTTAGAAATCAGACCATTTAGACTTGGTGGTAAGAGTCTTTACTCTGTGAGCCATCTTGCCAACCATTCCCCTTCCCCCACCCACAGGTATTGGTTTGTTTTGTTTTGAGACAGGGTCTTTTGTAGCCCAGGGCCTCAAACTCACTGTGTAACCAGGGATTATTTTGAAGTCTTGATTCTCCTACCTGCACCTCCTAAGTGCTGGATTACAGGTCTTGACTCTCCTACCTGCACCTCCTAAGTGTTGGATTACAGGTCTTGACTCTCCTACCTGCACCTCCTAAGTGCTGGATTACAGGTCTTGACTCTCCTATCTGTACCTCCTAAGTGTTGGATTACAGGTCTTGACTCTCCTACCTGCACCTCCTAAGTGCTGGATTACAGGTCTTAACTGCCATGCCGGGTTTGAGATTGCATCCTAACGGGGAGCACCACATGAAGCATGCAAAGCAGGGTAAGGTGGTGATCTAGCTGCATGGTGCAGGCAGTGCGGATCACCGGATCACAGCGACAGTTTAGAAAGGCCGCTTGAGAGGGACTTGTCCCAAAAGGTGTCTGGCACCCAACTGACAATCCAGATGATCTAACGTGAACGATGTGTCGGTCTAGAGCCAAAACAAAAGGAACTTGAGGCGGAGTTTGTGTGGCAAGAGTTCGGAAAGAGTGAAACAGGGGCACTAGAAGAATTTATTCCTTCATTTGTTTGTTTGATGTAACTCGGGCTGGCTTCAAATTCATTCTGTAGCCAAGGATGACTTTGAACTCCTGATCCTCCTGTCCCTAAGGCCTAAGTGCTGAGATTACAGAAGCACCCTGCCACGCCTGGCTTGCTGGGTGGATTTAGAGAGCAGAGAGCATTAGATTCTGAAAGGTACAGTAGAGAATTTTGGAAGCTGGGCATGGTGGTGATGTCTGTAATCCCAGCACTCAGGCGGCTGTGGCAGGAGGCTCCAGAAAGTTAGAGGGCAGCCTGGATTTCATATAGCGACCCTGTCTTGAATCGTTTTTGTTTAAAAAATAAAGGATTTTGATTTTGTTTGAGGTAAAAAACTGTAAACTATTTTAAGCAGAGGTTTGTATTCCAAACTTACAGTGAATTAGCAATAATGTTGTCTGTGTCACTGAGCCCTCCATACAAGAATGGCTTGATTTTTAAGGATGAGAATCATCAGATTCTGTCTTCTGATTGGATCTGAGAGAGAGAATAAGTCATGGAAAGCTAAGTGCCCACTCCAGTATAGGAGTTTTGGGTGGTGATTCTATCGGGACCAGGTCTACTTCTGATGCTGAGAAGAAGATAGGCAGGACCTCAAACGGCAGAGCCTGTGCTAGTATGGGGGCATTGGGGAGCTGGGTATTTTGTTCTGGCGATTATGAGAACATGCCACACACATAAAAGCAGAGAAGAGCAACTGATAATAACTGGTGGGAGCTACTGATCCCAGAGCCCCTTCTGGACACACGCATCCTCAGAGATGCCCACTGGGGGCAAAGATGGCACTAGCTGGCAGCGGGAACAGGGAGGACGGCACAGTGATGCTGACCCGTCACCTCAGCACCAAATGCACAGCAGCACCGAGCCCCTTCCTTTTTCACGTTGGGGCTGTTGTGCACGCCTGGTGTATTCCCACCCCCTGCTTTTTTGAGTCAGAAGCTCAGAGGTTCACATATCCTAGGTGACCTTACAGTGTCTATGAGCTTCCGAGCCTCTGCCTCCACCTTCTAAGTGCTGGGATTATAGGAATGAATCGACACAGTTTATGCAGTGCTGAGGATAATCCAGGGCTTTGGGCATGCTCTGTAAGCAATCTCCAACCCTAACACCCTCTGCACCCCTTTTGAGGGTATGGTCTTGCTGTACAGCCCAGGCTAGTCTTATACTTGCAACAAAGCAGCAAGATTCCCTCCTAACCTCTCTGCTGGGGTTATAGGCATGTGCTAGTATGTCTAGCTCCCTTGTCCCTTTTTAAGGGCCTTGTTAGGTGCTTAATTCAATGGGATTGTTTAAGTGAGGCAGGAAGGACTGAGGTTTTCTTTTTAAAGGAAGCTTGAGAAGCTTTGGAAGAGAGTCAAAAGAGACACAGGGTCTGGAGAGTAGCACCTATGTCTAAAATTTTTATATTGGACATGCTAAGTAGCACTATAAATAATAACGGAAGTGGTCAAGCTTCTTTGTAAATCGCTGCCTCTGATCTCCAGGAGGCCCTATGAGGCAGGCTTCATGTTATCCTCTGTTTGAAAAGCGAGGACTTGGAGTCAGCGGGTGCTAAATGACTTGCTGAAGCACAGACAGGTAGCTTGTGACACCTTTACAGCATGAGCTCCCTCAGGGCACAGAGGAAAATGTCACTAGAGTGTTTATGTTTCCAAGGAGAAGAAAAAGTTATTCCCGAGTCCACAGTGACCACGGTTTATTGTATGACTATGTGGGGGTCAGTGCCTTCTGGGGACTCCTACAGCCTATTGTTTGCCTGGGACACCTTTAAGAGCTACTGAAGACAGCTCAGTGTATTCAAATATTGGGGTGGAGGAACCAAAGCAATTATAACGGCAAGTTCTGCTTTTAGGAGCAACTGTATACTATTGATTTTATTTTCTTTTAAGTGCAAGATCTGCACTGTCTTTTTTCTTTTGAGAGAAAGAATCTGATGAGAGCCAGGCTGCTCTTGAATTCACTAAGTATCTGAAGCTGACCTTGAACTCCTCGTCTTCCTGCCTCTACCTCCTAAGTGCTAGGCCAGCAGGCTTGTGCTACCATGACTAACTTATATTATCTATCTATCTATCTATCTATCTATCTATCTATCTATCTATCTATCTATCTTTGTGTCTTCATTTGGGTTTCTATTGCTGTAATGAAACACTATAACCAAAAACAGCTTGGGGAGGAAATGCTTTATTTGTCTTATACTTCCACATCATAGTTCTTTATTGAAGGAAGTCAGGGCAAGAACTCGGGCAAGGTAAGAATCTGGAGGCAGGAGCTGACACAGGGACCAGGGAAGAGTGCTACTTACTGACTTGCTCACCTTGCTTTTTATAGCATCTAGGAGCACCAGCTCAGGGATAGCCCTACCCACAATGGGTTAGGTCCTCCCACATTAATCACTAATTAAGAAAAAGCTCTTGCCTACAGCCCAATCTTATGAAGGCATTTTCTCAATTGAGGGTTCCTCTCAGATGACTCTAACTTGTGTTGAGTTGACATAAAACTACCCATCACACCCTGTATCTCTGCATCATCTATCTATCTATCTATCTATCTATCTATCTATCTATCTATCTATCTACCTCTATCTATCTATCTACCTCTATCTATCTATCTACCTCTATCTATCTACATCTATCTATCTATCTATCTATCTATCTATCTATCTATCTATCTATTATCTATCTATCATCTATCTATCTATCTACCTACATCTATCTATCTATCTATCTATCTATCTACATCTATCTATCTATCTATTATCTACCATCTATCTATCTATCTACCTACATCTATCTATCTATCTATCTATCTATCTATCTATCTATCTATAATCTATCTATCTCTATTTATCTATCTATTCATCCATCTATCATCTATTTATCCTCACCTTTCTTATCTGTCTTATCTGTCTATCATAGATCTCTGTATCTATATGTCTATCTGTCTGTCTGTCTGTCTAACTATCTCTATCATTTATCTATCAGTTTATTTATTGTTGAGATTGTACCCATAGCTCTTCACATGTTAGGCAAGTGTTCTACTACTGAGTTCCACATCAAGCTAGCTCTGTTAAGATTTTTTATGAAGTTCTATATGTCTTTTTTTCTGGACAGAATATACTTTTTTTTCACTTTTATTTTTTACAATTTCCACTGTAGCCCAGGCTGACCTTGAACTCCCTAGATAGCTGAGAATGACTTTAAACTCCTGGTCCTGGTGCCTCTCTTTCCCAGGTGCTGGAATGACAGGTGTGAGCCACTAAGCTCCACTCAGGTCATGCTAGAGATGGATCCCTGGGCTGCAAGCTTGCTAGGGTGTGCTCGACCAACTGAGCTACACCCCAGCTCATCATTCCATTTTGTTCTTGAAAAGAAGTAAAAATTATCTCCGAGTTCCCCTACTTATGAAAATTGATGTCCAATGACATATATCTTGTCAAAGCAGCCCAAATAGCAGTGACAAATGGAGTGAGACCTTCTTGTCTAGACTGTGGTGCCATGACCTGTCTGGGAATACCTCAAGACTGGGCTGGACTAAGCCAGTCCCTACCAGACTGTTAGAAGAGGGAGCTGTCCCTCAGATGCTTGTCTTTTGAAAGCTGTGGGAAGAGGAAGAAAAGGTTTCCTAAATCAATACGCAATGGAATTTTCTATCGTGCTCCCTGTGGGAAACTGAATTTAGGATGAATGCATTTTGTTATGAACTTATTTTAGAATTTCTGGCCACAAACTCTTGTGGAAAAAAATCTTTATCTCTGTAGCAAGTCATATTATGCTATCTTAAGTCTCAGTTGTGAGTTATTTAAACACACCCGAGGCTGAATTTGCCCTCTTTATACCAGCAATTATGTAAGCTAAGACATAAATACCCCGAGGAAGGATCTCAATAGTTTATCCTTTTTCTGGCTGTGCTTAGTTGTTGCTTTAAAAAAAGATACTTGTGAGATGGCTAGATAGTAATAAATGCATGTATGAAACATAATTTTGAGAGAATTAGCTTACACATGAAGCGTAATTATTAGCAAAACAACCATTCAATTACAGAATATTCAGATATATAAATATCCTTCCTGTTTACATGTAAAAGAGGAAATACGAGTGTCCTTTGAGTTGTAATCATCAAAAAAGAAAAAAAAAGCCATAACGTAAAGAACAACGTATGTTGGGTTAATTAGTTGTTAAGCCGAATTTTTTAAGAAAATAATGTTTCAAAGTTTGAGTTCCCACTTCGCTGAGGTGGGGGGATGTCTTATAACTGCTAGGGTTTTTATTTTTGATTTAATTTAATTTTTTACATTTCGTTTATTTGTGTGCATGGGCACCTGAGAACATGTGGGATTCAGAGGACAGCAACCGGAAGGAACCAGGTCTCTCTGCCCCAAGAATCTACCTTCACCTGCTGAGCCATCTCCTCAGCCATGCTGAGAATTTTTCAGAAAGGGAAACCATGCTGATGGAGTTAAGGCTAGAGTGTTGATTGGCAGCGTGGATGATGTACTGCGCTTTCTGTTCTTTGACTCAGATGATGCATTCATAGTAGTGAAGCAATCAGGAATTTTACCAGGGTGTTCTCTAAAGAGCACCCGCTGAAGTCATTTCCCCTTCCTTACACTGTGGAAATTCTCTAGAGTGACCAGCGGGCTCAGGGAACATTGCAGAAGAGGCAGACGGGATGTAGGAGCTGTAGAGTGGGGAGGGTGCTGTGGAATGGACGTGGCATGGATGCAGCACCCATAAACCCGCAGTAGCTAAGGTTACCTGCACGAGATGATGCCAACAGGATCTGTGGGTCCAACCCATGCAATAGACAGCACTAACTGAACTCAGTGGGTTTAAAAGCAACGGGGCTGGAGAGATTGCTCGACAGTTAAGAGCAGTGGCCACTCTTCTGGAGATCCAGTTTTGAGTCCTAGCACCCATGTGGTGGTTCACAGGCATCTGTAACTCCAGTTCCAGGTGACCTGACTCCTTTTTCTGGCCTCTTAGGGCTCGTGGCATGAATGTGCTATACATACATAGATGCAGGCAATACACCCATACCCATACAATACAAATCAAAACTAAACAGGAAAGGATATGAAGACTGGAAGTGCACATGCTGGCACTGAAGGGGGGGGGTCTGGAATCGGGGGTCATGGGTGGACAGGATAAGAGGCATCGGACAGAAATCTCAAGGTCCAAATTAGGAGCAGAAGGAGAGGGAACACGAGCAAGGAACTCAGGACTGTGAGGGGTACACCCACACACTGAGACAATGGGGATGTCCTATCGGGAACTCACCAAGGCCAGCTGGCCTGGGTCTGAAAAAGCCTGGGATAAAACCGGACTCGCTGAACATAGCAGACAATGAGGACTACTGAGAACTCAAGAACAATGGCAATGGGTTTTTGATCCTACTGCACGTACTGGCTTTGGGGGAGCCTAGGCAGTTTGGATGCTCACCTTACTAGACCTAGATAGAGGTGGGCGGTCCTTGGGCTTCCCACAGGTCAGGGAACCCTGATTGCTCTTCGAGCTGATGAGGGAGGGGAACTTGATCGGGGGAGGGGGAGGGAA
Source organism: Microtus pennsylvanicus (assembly GCF_037038515.1). NCBI lineage: Eukaryota > Metazoa > Chordata > Mammalia > Rodentia > Cricetidae > Microtus > Microtus pennsylvanicus. Next base: position 50,366,711 of record NC_134581.1, read on the forward strand.
AGGGGAGGCGGTGGCGGGGAGGAGGCAGAAATCCTTAATAAATAAATAAATTAAAATAAATAAAGAAATAAAGAGGCATCGTATACACTTATGAAATTGTCAAAGAATAAATAAGAGACTCAAAAGAAGAAAAAAATAGTTAACATTGGCCAGGCGTGGTGGCACACCCATGTAATCTCAGGAATCAGAAGATTAAGGGAGAAAGACCAGGAATTCCAGGCAGGTGTCTTAGCTTGTTTTCTGACACCGTGATAAATAACATGACCAAAAGCAACTCGAGGAGGAAACGATTTATTTCAGCTTACAGTTGTTGTCCACCATCAAGAGGAGTTAAGTCAGGAACTTAAGTCAGGAAATTGGAGGTTGGAACTGAAGCAGAGACAATGCAAGAGTGCTGCTTACTGACCTTCCCCCCTGGGCTTGCTCAGCTACCTGTCTTAGACAATTCAGAGTTACTTGCTGAAGGGTGATACTGCCCACTGTAGGCTGGGTCCTCCTACGTAAATCATCAATCAGAAAAATTCCCCCACAGATTTGCCTACAGGCCAGCCTAACGGAGACAAACCCTGAATTGACATTCCCTCTTCCAGGATGACTCTAGCTTTTGTCAAGCTGGCAAAAAACCAACCAGCACACCCCGTTTACATAGTGAGACACTGTCTCAAAAACACACAGGAAAGAGTGTCTGCCCTGCATTTCTTCACCACCCAGTCTTCCTTAATTCCCAGGTGCCTGGCAACTACTCATGAAGGTCCCCTGTGAATCTTTTTGTCCGTGCCCTCTCTGGCAT